>NC_056747.1:925795652-925816446 GCF_019279795.1 Protopterus annectens
AGTGGGGATGCATGTTATGTCTATGTAAGAGTGAATTTTTATAGCATGATTTTCTATAGACACCCATATTAAGTGTACCATTCACTAATCTTTCAACATATACATCTAGGAATGAAACCCGTAGATCTGATTCCTCCACGGTAAACTTCAAATAAGATGTTAAGGAGTTAATTTGTTCAAGAAAGTTTTGTAACTGTATAACACTACCAGTCCATAGGAGGAAAATATCCACAAAACGGACATAAAATATAATATACCGTTTAAAGTCAGTCAGGGGAAATAACCTCTCATGTTCCCAGTCTGCCATCACAAGGTTGGCGTAGCTGTTGGCACATGATGTGCCCATAGCTACACCATCCTTTTGGATACATGCAGTCCTGTCAAATTAAAAGGAAATAATCTGAAAACATCATGTAATTTTGGCAGTCTCTGAGGAGTCCTGCAAGACAGTTGGAGGTAAGAATCTGTTGTTATCTGAACTTTCTAGTCTAGAAGAGAAGTATGCAGAGCTGGGATTCAGGGGTTTGGTTATGATAATAAGCTACAGAGAGACTACACTATTCATCCATTCATGATAAATGAAAACAGTTGGGAACGCAGTCAAAAACAAAACAGTATATAGTAACAGTGGAGTTCAAACTTGTATACCCAGGATGTTATTTAATATTATTACTATTGGTTTACTATCAAAATGTTGAAGTGACTTACCACGATTATGCATATCCCTGAAACGAAACAAAGGAAAACCATCCAGCCGACTGCTTAGAATGTTGATCCTTTTGAAGGAAAGACTCGACATTTGACTGCTCTCCAACCAGAAAATACAATGACTAGTATGCAGACAAATTTCTACTGTTTTGCAGGGGGCAAGCCCCCCCGTGCCCCCCCCCCACTCCCTGCTACTTATATATTTTAAATGCAAGATCGCACTACATTGAGGAAAAGGGTAATTTTCCACATCCCTACTGTAGTGCGATGCACTTCAAAACACAGATGCTCAAAACTGCTAACACAAGCTACGTCTCAACATTTCAAAGTTGACAAAAATTGCGTTCGCAGTTTTACCTCGCTGCACCTCCATGTTTGACTGTCTCACAGTTGAGGTAAACCATTATTATCATTACTGCCTTCTGTGTGGAGTCTGCAGTTGATTGGGCGTATGAAAGACATGCGTAAATGGGCGTGTCTTCGTTGAAGGTTGAACATCGAGCTGGCACCTCGGTGTTCGTGAAAATCTACTGCCAATCATTAGCGGACCGGAGTTCTGCTGTGGCGACCCCTAACCAGGAAAAGCCGAAAGACCAACAACAACAACAACAACAACCACAACATATTTTTTTGTAACAAAGAGGGACCAGATGATAGAGAGAGGAGTGGTCATCAGGCCTCCGGTAATTTACAGTGTGCTTGAAATAGTCAAATGTATGCAGAAAATTGATCAATTAGAGGTATTACTTAACTGCAGGCACTATTGGTTGGGTGCTGCTGGTGAGGTAGGGTGATATGCATCAATATAAAGCAACACATTTTAAATTCACACTGTGGAACCTTCCATCCTGCTAACCTGAAAAAGACAGATTATTCACTGCAGTTATATGTTATTAATCGTCTGACTTACAGAACTGTTACAAAAGTGGCAGTGAATCAAAAAGTAAGCTTGGTGGCTATGACTACTAACTACTTGTGTGCTGTATGATTTAAAATATTGCATGTGTAGCCTACTTCTTGGTGTCTTGGACACAGAGACAAAAATGTGTCTTTATCTGTTTTGTAAAATAATCTAGTTATGAAAAAAGAGAGAATGTAATACTCCTCAGTGTCTTTGGCTGGGCAGAGACAAACTCTTAAAGGGAGAGTGGGTGGGACTGTGGTAGAAAACTATACATAAAAGTATTTCAGAGATGTGGATTAACCATAAAAAACTTAAGCAATTCAAAAAATATGTTCCACTATAAAAGAGATTAAGAAATGGTCTGCAAGTTAAAAAAAATCTACCCTAACTAGGAACTATATAGAAATACAGGAAAAATAAAGTAGCACAATAAACTACAAAAACATCTTTAAGATGAATGCCTCAGGAAAGGATGCAAACAGATGTACTTGGGAAGTTCCCCACACCTGGATGAATTACTGGAAGACATCTGAATGCAACTTCCATTCATAGGGGCGAGGTCTGTCATGGTCCTGCTCAGCTTGTCTGCTACAACATTCTGCTCTGATAGATGTAAGCCTCCTGGAGGACAGATTATGCTGAATTGCTAGTTTGCGGGCTACCATATCTAGTATGTAAAGGGGACAGTGTCTGGATCTCCCTTTTGTTTATGTACCACATTACTGTAATGTTGTCTGTGATTGCTAGCAGAGGGCCTGGAAGAAAAAAAAAGAAAGACATGAGTTAAGAGATAACTGACTCACTCAGAGTATGTCCCTTTATACAAACCCAGCACTGTGGTATGAAAAGATAGTGGGTGCTGGTGTTGGGACCAAACTGATTTGATGAACCACTGAATTTTTCTCAAGTGAAATCTAGCTAAAGGAATCAAGAATATTGCTGAGGCTATGAAACCTACAATCCTGAAGTATTCCTTCACAGTTGTCAGTCTTGTTAGAAGATGTCAAGAATTGTTCCTTGTAGAATTTTAACTTGTCCTGAAAAAGAAAAGCCATCATCAGAGATGTATCCAGGAAACAAGCTAGAAATACTATCTGGTGAAGACAGAATTTCTCACGTTTAGCTGAAATCCCAGATACAGAAAAAGTTCTTTACCCAAGATAGAGATTCTTGACAGTTCCTGTAAGAGTCTGTAAAAATAAGGAAATTATCTAAATATGGAAAGGTGTGCTTGCCCTGTAATCTGCAATGACCTATTACAACTGCTATGTACATTAACACTCTTAGAGCTGTTGACAACCCAAAGGGTAAGGCAAAAAACAGAAAATGTAAATAGGACACAGAAAATTTTAAAAAGCACCTGAAATCTTTGAGAATTGGAATGTGATGGTAAGCACCTTTTAAATCTAGAATTACTAGAAAACTACAAGGAGGAAAGAAAAGTAACAGACATCCTGATAAGAAGATTTAGAAGACACAGGTCTTGGGAAGGTCTCAATATTCCTTCCTTATTTGGCAACAGAAATATCCATGAGTAAAATCCTTTCTTTATTGATATGAAGGAACAGGATCTATCATCCCTTGATACAGCATTTGATCCAGAACAGAAGAAAACAAGGGGGTTTAACTGGATGAGTAAAGAGGGATCCCTTGGAAATGAGGAAGAGAATTCCACTGCCAGACGTAGACTTTCTGAATGATGCTCACAATCCACGAGTCTGAAGTCATCTGGTGCCACAGAGAAAAGTGAAGACCCAGACTTAATGAATGAAATCTTTACAGGGTTGCTGGGATGAGGAAGGGGAACACAAGATGTGGCATACAATCTTGTTATTGATTTCACGAGGATCTTCCCTTCTTTTTTGAACATGCCTGCCATTGTTTTCTGAAAGACTGTTTCCCTGTGATCTGCTGCAATTACTTATGTTTCCTTAAAAATATCCTGAAATGGAAAGAAAGTTTCTGTGATAAACTAAGGGGCTGCCAGCCCAGCTAGATAGAATTTTGTAAATAATTCTAGGTCACTGTAAATATTAATATGATCCACAGGCTTGTTTGACAAATGTAAGAAAAATGTGCTGAACTTCAAAAATGTAACCACAGTGCACCCTGCTGGAAGAAAGCTGATAAGTAAAGAATTTTACAACTGTGTGTGATCTCAAGCTCGGAGACAGGATGGCTGGGCCAGGAAATTCTTTCTATTGTCATAAGACACAGATAATTACTAGGTTTCACATGTAAAGTGTATTTTATTGCTGTGGCTTCCTGGCAGGTGCAGGTTACAAAGAAATGTTGCATTTTTAAGTTCTGCGAGCCTGGGAAACTTAAGCAGGAGTATCAAGAATGATGTAATCTGAAATGACTCAGCAGTAGTGTAGTATCAATTTAAGACTTTCTTAAAGAGAACAATTTAGCATTTTGTATTTGTGAATGAACCTGAACACATCAGTTCACCAGCACTTTGCTTTGCTCTGTAAGTAGGATTTTAGTATTTATCCTAGAGATCGATAAGAATATAGTCATATTAGTCAAGCTGTTTTATATATTTATGTGAGACTATCTTACAATGTTGTTTTAAAGTATTTCCTTTGATTTTTGAACTCTCTAATGTCATTGTGTTGAGTTAATAAGTATTGTCTTGTTTTGTATTATTTATTATTAAATATATTTAAAACTTTGAACTGTGGCTGTTCTGTGTAGAGATATTTAAGCTCTTGGAGTAGTTGCATGTATTTTGGTGATACTGTATAGGCAGCTCCTAAATAGCCTTCACGTCTCAGTCAGACTTACCAATTGGATAATACAACATTGCACATTAGAATTGGACACCCTTTGGTAAGGGCCTTTATAGTAGCTGATTAGTGGCAGTCGGTACTACCATATAGTGTGGGCAGAAGTGGGCATAGCTGAAGAACCTGTGCCAACCTTCCCCACGAGTGTCTGTGTGTTTGCATATAAATCAAATCTCAAAGTGTGTGTGTGTGTGTGTCAGCTACTTGGGCAGGGACACGAAGCGCTGGTTGGACAGAGGGTGCTGAAGGTTTTGGCTTGACCACTCGGCTGAGATCTGAACCCTATAGCTGT
This sequence comes from Protopterus annectens, assembly GCF_019279795.1. Lineage (NCBI taxonomy): Eukaryota > Metazoa > Chordata > Ceratodontiformes > Protopteridae > Protopterus > Protopterus annectens. Next base: position 925,800,349 of record NC_056747.1, read on the forward strand.
GCCAGTGGGGAGTCTTATTGGGGATCTGGAGGGAAAGGGAGAAACCAGCCCCAGACTGACTGCGATCTATGTGTGCTCTTAAGGAAAATTGTATTTTACTGTGTGTGTACTTGTTATCCTCCCAATGTGGTCGCCCCTCACTGGTGTTAGTAGTGAGGACTGAGGCTCCTTGATTACCGGGCCAGTGCATGGGTGTCACAGTTTCTATTAAATTTAGGCATGGGGTCTGAAAAAAATGAAACCCCTTGAATTAACTTTCTCCCTTCATGAAATATTTGTAGTAGCTCAGCAGAGGAAGAGCCAAACAATACCTCTTTATCCATGGGAGCATTCAGGAGCGCAGCTTTCACATCCTCCAGTAAATTCTTTGAACAGAGCCAAGCAAATCTTCTTATGACTGATCTAGCAGCAACTGCTCTAGAAACAACATCAGCAGTGTAGAGTGTTTAGTTACCGAAGACATGCAAGAAATTAAATAATTCAAAGATGTCTTAATATCTTAAAGAAGGCCAGAAATTTAATTTGTCATACAGTCAAAGAAAACACACAGAAACTTAGACATGTAGGCCTAATGATGTCTTATTCTGAAGGCTAAGGTGAAAGAAGTATACATTTTTTCCCAAGCCTATGAAAGGCAAAGAAACAGAGTTAGCTGCCCTAATGCGTTTGGCAATAGGGGGTGTGTCACGGAAATTAGTGCAGGGTCTGACCAGGGGATTGAAAAAAAAAGAAATTTGTGGAGGTGGTGAACCTTATAGAATTTATCGGAGTTTCTTGGGGCAGACTGTCAAGCAAACTGTTGGCTGCAAGAAAAGCATGTTTTAAGGTTGGCAAAACAGTAGAAACAACTTTAGGTTGAGAGAAATCCACCTGTAACAAATCATATATTTGCTGGGACTCTAGTGTTTATTTTTGTTCCCAATTGAAACAACTAATAATGCCTACATTCTAGCAAATCATCAGAAAAAGACAAAGTGGGGAATTTGAAGAAAAATTTAATTAGAGTCAGATTCCTCATTCTCTGGCATAGAAACTTTAGAATCACAGTCTATATAATTCTTGTCTTTCTGGCTGAGAATCAGAATCTAAGAGAGTGGGTAATATTTTCCTTTCCAAATAAAGGGAAGGTACATAATGTAGTCTATGAAAGGCTTTAAATAAGTCTGTAGCAAACCTAGCCAATCCTCCTCATCTGCCCTAGCTGAAGGGGCCACAGATGAAGAAAAATGCCCAGTTTTATGCCTCCTTTTCCTGGGAGGCCCTACTGAAAGAGAGCACCCTGAAGAATTTTCATTTCCCTGATAATCAAGCTTCTCAGAGCAGCCCCACAAGGGAACATGTGCTCCCTCCTCCAGTGCTAACAAGAATGGTTATCCCTTGCCCAGAGGGGACAGCTGAACAGCTGCAGATGAAGTGTCAGCTTATTGTTCTTTACTGGCTTCCCAAGGAGCAGCACTACAGGGATCAAGAGAAACTGATGAGCAGTCCAAGGAACCCAAATGTGGCCACACTGGAGTTACTAATCAACAGTACAGGCAAAGACAAAACCACAATCAAGACCGAAGCCTCATGTACAATTTTTCTCTGCCTGCAGATCTGGTAGGGACATCTAAATAGCAGGGAGTCATAATACATCTTTCTACTAAAAAAAAAGTGTCTGGTAAGCAAATTTTGCAGCCTTACTACTGCAGTCTCCCCACCTGATTAAAAAGATGTCTGAAGTACTAAACCACTAAAAACACTAGCCCTACCACAAATTTGGACAGAAAAGTTTAACTTTTCCTCACAAAAATAGTAAAAATGGAAGGAGTCCCCAAATGGGGTACTTATCTGTCCAGTTCTAAGGAAATGCTAGCCAACTGTCAATCTCTCAAAGTCACTGCACAGAATATATTTCAATATCAAAAACATTCTGACAGTTTGGTAGCCTAATCACTGACTTTACATTGCTCTCCCCAAGCTCTTCAGTGGTTACTGCACATAGAAGGTGCCTGTAAAGCACTGGAAGCTAGCCAGCTGTCTGAGTCTTGGCAGGATACATCCCATATAGCTTAGGCTACTAACAGTGATCTAATGATGAACATCTTCAATACCTTCCTGTACTCATATTCCTAATCTGTCCTTTACTTATACACTCAAAAATGTCCATCTCTTTCAATAACATTACATTTCTGTAATATCCACAGGGTGCAGAGTATGATGAATTATATTAATATCATACAGCTATCAATGCACAGTGCCATACTATATTGCAGTGATACACGCAGTCAGTATTTAACTTAATGCATCTTTGTGCTCCAGCATTCCAGGCAATGAAAAAGACAATTCACCATCCCTGGAATAAAATATTTGTGCTACATATTGGAAGACTGTGTCAGCAAATGCACAAAGTTACAAACAGCTAATAATAGGTTTGTAGGTTTATAAGGTGTTTATTAGGCTAACGAACACAAGGGCATTTTTAAGTTTAGCTATGCATCCCAAATCTCTGACAAGTTCTAATACCCTTGATAAGTGTAAGCATGGGCCTGGAAGATGAACCATTTACAGGTTAGCCATTGTCCATTAAAGACATAGGTGCCAAACTGGGGATGAATTTCCGGTTTCTTATCCAGTTGTCCAAGTTGCACTTGAATTGGGTTAGGGAGGAACACTGCTTCGCATGGAATAAGTTCATGGTAAGGTAGTACTTGACATAGTTCTACTACATAAGGCTAGTGAAGAAAATGCTGAATGATGAGCCAGTCCCTGTTGCACAGGACAATATGAACACCACTGTAAAACTGTGCTGCACTAACTACACATAATAAAAAAAAGTCTTGTACTAACAAGTTATTGCTTCTACAGTTCCAATATGCATGGTAATGACAGGCACAGTGCATAAAGAACTGGTTCCTGCCACAGTGCCTTTGCAAATGCTCAGGAAGAGACAGATCTTGCTGTCATGCTTCTCTACATGGTAACAAAGGGTGCATTGCAAGAACAGATGCTTCTTGCTGCAGTAACACTGCACATGGTAATGAGGGGCACATTACATGAATAGTTCCTGATGCAGTACCAATGCATGTGGTAATGAGGGACACAGTGCATGGATAGTTCCTACTGCTGTACCACTGCACATGGTAATGAGGGGCACACTGCATGAATAAGTTCCTGCTGCAGTACCACTGCACATGGTAATGAGGGGTACACTGCATGAATAAGTTCTTGCTGCAGTACAACTTCACATGGTAATGAGGGGCACACAAATAGTTGATGCTGCAAAACAACTGCATGTGGCAATAAGAAGCACACTGCATGAATAGACAAATCCAGCTGCATTTCTACTCTAGTTGTTAGAAAGGAACACACTGTATAAGCAGATGGTTCCTGCTACAGTGCTACACATGGTAATGAGGGATATTGTGGAGAAACACCTGGTTCATGCTTAACTTCCACTGCGCAGAGTTAAAGAGCACACAATACACAAACCGATGGTTGTTACTGTAGTACTGCTGCACATGGCCAGGACAGGCCCATTGCATGGAGAGATGGACTCTGCTGCAGTTCCATTCTATGTTCTAAAAAGAGATGCACTGCATGAACAGATGCCTTCTGTTGCACTTCCACTGCATATTTTAAGAATGGGCACACTGCAGAATGGGCTCCTGCTGCAGCAAACTGGTAGTCTGCCTCTAAGCAGCTGACAATGCATATGGTCATGTGGTCTCCATTTGTAACCATCTGTTGTGACTACTGCTTGTTAATGGGTTGTAAGTGGCAACTCTGGCCTTCTATGCCTGCTGAGTATTTGTGCTTTTTCACCCCACAACCCTGTCTACTACACTGAGGAATGAAATGTTTTCTGCTTTCATGCCCGATTATCACTATTAAACCTGTTCATTCACTGAGTAGCTTGGCTAGATTTTTCTTTAAGTTTTTACTGATTGTTTTTGTCTGTGTGTGACATTTTTGCTCACTGTTTTGGTTTGTTGGTTGGGATATTTTGCAGACACCCTAATGGTTATGGACATCAGCTGGGTACGACAATCCTGTGTTTCTAAAGGTTAGCCAAACAGTCCACTTATGCTGTGCTGATGAAGCCATAAGAATGCTGAAACATGTATGCTCATAACTAGTGGAGTTTGCCTTTACTCGCCTGAATTTGTCCATAACAGACTTAAAAAGAAAAAAAGTCAAGGGCATTCAGAACTGCCATATAACTGAAACACATTATGTCCTTAAGGGGTCATATGCATGTATCCCATGTGCCTCTAACACAAAAGGGTTAAGGAATCACACAGTGGAAATTCTAGCTTGGCTAGATTTTCTTTAAATTTATAGTCATATATGTTGTTACCATGTTTGCTGTTTATGCATGCTCATGGGTATGTGTGTGTGGGGGGGTGTGGGTGTTTGGCATACGATGCATAATGGTGGTATTTCAATCATAGAAGCATGTAGGATGCATGAATTGCCATTACTAATGTAGGGTGAAGGGAGAAGCTGCCCTAGGTACAAACTGTTAGGGGGTGTGATCTGTATTTGCTAATGGTGAGAGAGTGCAGTACCATCCATGCGTTATACAATCACAAGGATATTGCTGCTTCATAAATGAATGCTAATGCTTCATTTGCACTCATGGCAGAAATACTTGTGTGAATGTGTGGTAATAACTGTGACAAGTTGCATACTAACTCAGTCACAGGAAGGCAGACGGTAGCTTTTTTTTTTTTAGATGGATTTTTTTTTTTTTTTAAGTTATCAACTTTGAGTTGGGTTGGGGTGCCAGTCTGGGAAATCGCACAGGGTACCAAACAAACCTAGCTATAGAAAAACTGGAATGCAACCTACATAAAATACTGTTTCAGCTCAATCAACCATCAACCATATTCTTATTCTAAGGTCTATTTTTTAAATTACTGCACATTCTACCTAAACAAAAAATATTCTGTTTGCATTCAAGGTCATGATCATAATCTTTAAATTACCAAAATAATACTGAAAGTGACTTATCAAAAATATGCTTTTATGTACTCTGACATATCACTTTGAATTTAAGTGTAACACTTTTTTTTTCAATACTAGGACACGGGCAAAAGAATGATACAGATACCACAAAAATAGGTAAGAAGTTCCATATCTTATTAAAAAGCCAAAATGCTGTTTCCTCCTGGTATATATAACAAATATTCTTTAATAGTTTTGTCACGGTTTTATTTATGTTTTTATCTGAAAGTCTGACAAATAATGAAACAGGTAAAAATGGTTATTTCCAGAGGCATATTCTTAATTTAAATGTGGAGAGGACTGGTGAACAAGACAAGCACACAAGCCCATTTTCACATGTAATTTATTTTACAGAGAGATTAAACAGATGCTTAAATACCAGCAGTAATTACCAATCAGAATAAAAACTCTTAATGCTGACATCCTTCAAGTGTAATTTAAATGCATATTTTTAGTTTAGGCTACAACTAATAGACCACATTGATTACAGTCCGGAAATGGAGTGTTTGAATGTCAAGCGAACTTGGCTGACACATGAAGCATTTCTCTCATATCCGTCTTCCACAAAATGAAAACAAGGCAGGGTACTTGGAGTACTTATTCCCCAGTGATGAGTCATCAACTCATTATGTCAATAGCATTATCCTGGAAAGTTGTTAAAACACAGAAAAAGTTGCTCCAGACAAAGAGGTCTGCCACTTGAGCACATCAGAATTTACTCCAACTGCCAGTCTTCTGTTAATACAACTTTCAAATCAAACAGCATTACAATGTGTGTTCAAACAGAGTGCCAAATAATGAAACATGCCAACTATACTTGTACCTCTCAACTGTCCAGAATTTCACAGAATGTGCAAATTTTTTGCCTCATACTTTTGGTCTCTTCATCATAAAACCTGTATCTTCCTGGCAAATCATTGAGGGTAGCAGTCACTAAACACAGACATTTCAGTTTCAAACTTCATACTTTTTGGAAAACATATGCTAATTAAAAACCTAATTTTGTTCTAGCAACCTTCTAAGTTTATATGGTACTTTTCTGTTATCGGGGCAACAGGTAAAATGAGCAGTTATAATGTGACATGATAGTGTTCCCGACAAAATTACCTTTGAAGAAATTATTTGTAGTGTGTATTCAGCAAAAATAATTGAATAAGTAGTATAACAAAATAAATGTATTGACATTATCCTTGCTACAGTTGTAGCAATGCTGATGCTTATGTAATGCATTACATTTCGCGTAAGTATTGTAGATCATGCAGGGATTTTGAAAATCGTTAATTTTAATTGTTATTTATATTTCTCTTGTTGGTAAACTTGCTATTTTTGTTTTATTAATTTTTATATGATGGTTTTGTATGGTAGATTTCTTACGTTGTAAAAATTGCTATATGGCTATAGTTTGTAAATCGGCAGTTAGTATGCTGAGAATAATATTAATTTACAGTTATTAAAAAACAGTTCATTGTTAGTATTACTGTACAGCAACATGGGAACAAATGTGAAGCAGTAAATATAAATAAATTAAATAAGTTTTTATGGGTAACATGGCCGGAGCTGTAACTTAAAAATAACTGTAATTTCTTTCTCTGTAATGTTATTCTGTTAGTTTGGTTAAAAGTCCGTTAACACCTACATTGCTGTTGGAAAAAAAGCAACAATGATAAACTGGGCAAAAAGCATGTGTCGAGGGCTATGCATTACTATCTAGGGATAAAGCACAATGTTTTTCCGTACCAAGGCAACATTTTTTACTTCAGTTACTGGATTACAAGCGAACGATCGTAAGTGTTGTATCATAGGTTCATAGGTAGATACTAGGCTATCTGCCCTAGGGCATTTATAAACCTAGCCAGAGTGTATTTGGCTTTCGCCTCCCTATTAGATTAGCCTACTGTGCCTCTGTATAGTAGGTCACAGAAAGTAGCCCTTTAAGATTAGTTTACTGTGCCTCTGTCAAGCAGGGACACAGAAGAGATCCCAGGGGTATCACTATTGTAAAGTAACAAAAAGCAAATAAACGAATGAGTTACAAAAAAATCACATAAGTTAATTTTTTTGCTGTGAAATGCACATTATATGTATCCATATAACATATTTATAGTATACAATGCACTGTATTTCTATAGAGTGTGTGACTTTAAATTTCCTTACTGCAGTTATTATTTCAAAATATGACTTGCTATCGCTCATCACACCTCCGAGACAAGCCTCTGACACTCCCTTCCCCTTTTATTTTGGTAACTTTATATAACTAACGTAGGGAAAACAACTGAAACAGATGAAAATATGAAATACTTACTATAATTTTATTTATTATTGACTGACAGGAAACAGGAATCTGCAACATGCATAACATTAATTTAAAAATAGTATGTATATAAGTGCAATTAAATTATAATAAAAAAATATGGTAACAGTTATTCTGGAGGCATGAAAAAAGAAATGTCTGTCAGCATTGTTGTAAACAGTGAATTTTTGGGGTTGCCACGTCTCCACATAAACTCAGACAAGTATGATTTAAGGTGATGTCTGGCACTACCACGTTGTCTTTTATTGCGCCACTTAGCACTTCCCCATAACCATTCCACATGCTGAGTATGGCATCCACTGTCTGGATCAATAAAATTATAGCTATGATTAACAGTAAAGTGTTCATATCCTGCATCCCTCAGTTCATCTGATTTATAAGCTTTCCAGCAATCTAAATAGATAGTACTGCCTTCCTTATTTTGGATAACATTTAATAACGTTTGGGCAGAACGGTCAGGGACAGCTACAAGGAAACATTGCTTAGTTTCACAACATAATCCTCCAAAAACCCACTGTTGTGGTAAAACACGACCAACATTTGATTTTCTTCTTGTGAACAGACTTTCATCAACCTCCACAATTTTATTGATACCACTGATCTTAATTGAAGGTTTTGAAAGTAATGAAGTAGCACATACTTCTCTCATACAGTTATTCCAGTCCACAGTGGTGTTGTGATTCATCTGCAATTGAAGTTCACAAAACTCAATTGATGTCAATTCCTGGCACCAGAAATATATAAATCTTAATGCAGTAAGGAATGGTATACGACACCCCTCAAACCAGTTCTCTGATCTTAAACCCTTCTTTTCCAGACATCCACGTTGGGTACATCTCCATTCAGGTGCTTCCTTTTTACTGAAGCAAAGTTTCATATTATGATGATTAGAACAAAATCTTTCTTTATGTAAAATACCTCTTAGAAAAATTTAATAGCAGACTCTTCATCGATGGGCAACTGCCATATAGTGAAATCCATCTTAAGCAGGAAATTACTTCTTCAGTTTGACAGGATTTAGAAAATTTTCAACTGCTTTGTCAGAAACATTCTAAGCTCCTAACTATACATTCTAAGCTCGTGTTACCTACTACATTACTATAAAAAGTGACACCTACATATTATGATTACATATTATACTTATTTCTACAGAATTGGGTACCCAAAACTGTATGACATACATGTAAGGGATACAACAGAAAAAACGAAATGAAAGTAATACATGCATTTCTTTATTTTATTCAATGGAATGTATCTTTTTTTTACTTCCGTTTAAAGCTACCTTTTCAAAAGACATTTTCAGTGGAAAGTCAGGGAACATGTTCAGTCTAAACTTATTCATTACATGAAAAATATCTATGTAATTTCCTTCTGTATTGAAATAAACACTTGCGATAACATTTACTTAATTACCGCATGTAATATAAGTCAGTCTGGGCTGTGAAAATAAAAGAAAATAATAGACGAACACAGAGACAGGATTTGTAGCTGTAAGACTCATTTTCTATGAAGAAGATACTATGACATCAATTTAATTAATTCATTTATGATTTATATTGACATTATTTATGGGTGAGAAACTATATTGCAAAGTTTGAATGATGAAATGTCACTCACGACTTTTTTCCTTTTTTTCTACTTTGCTGTTATCGGAGCAACACTTTATACGTGGTTGCTGAGCTCCGAATCCTCTGTCTTGTCAGATCTTCATCTAACCAGGTGTGTATAAAATATTTCACTACATAACACAAAAAAAGGAGATGTCAATTCTAAATTTTAAACAAGACCAAAAACACATGACAAGACACTGGATTTGGAGCTCAGCAAGCACATTTAAAGTGTTGCCCCGATAACGGAAAAGTACCGTTTATATAAATAACATTTAAAATCTCTTTCTGGTTTTGGGCCTTGTATTCCCATTATTTTTGTCTTTATACATAATTCTTACTCTAAAAAGGTTAAGAAGTATGAATACACAGACAGCAACAGATGAAGTAATACATTTTTAGCAACCTGTGATATGCCATCCACAATAACAGGACTCGCAGCAAAAAGCTCAGAAATTCATCCACATACCTGGCAATGCTTTGAGGTCACCCAGATTAGAAATCCATCCATCTATCAATTAGTGATAGAGCTTATACTCTTGACAGTTGCAAGTGCAAGTACCAAGCCCTGAAAGGCCCACCATAGTACATGTAAAATCATGGTGTAACCGGTTCCTACATACACTGGAAGATTTAAAGCTCCCACCTCTAAATGCATATCAACATGCCACCACTTAAAAGCTCTACAAACAGGCATATTAGCTGGCTACAATGTTGTGCAGTTAAAGAAGAAAATAATACACTTACCACAAAATGCTTTATAAATGATTCTGAAAGAATACTGGAATAAAAAGTGCAATGTAGTTGCTTACTTTCCTGGTGTAGAGCTACTCAGAAAAACAGTGTATTTTTGTTTAAAAATGCATCCACAGAAGTGGTCTTAAACTGTACAGTGAGTTACTTAATAGGTTCTGCAATGTCAGGTAAAGTAACACATACATAAACACATATATAAATACAGAGATATATACATGTATTTCAGACACAGGTAGCAATGCTCTTCCTGCATGCCAGCACACCAAAACAGTCATTCACATAATAAAGAGCCCAAGTTGTTCTTTAAAATATCAAAACTAGTATTTGCTTTAATATAATCTGGTAGTTTATTCCATGCATCAGCTACTCCTTCAGAGAACCAATTAGTACATTTTCATGCCTGTGTAATCTTCTACATAAGTTGTCTGACGATTCTCTACTACTTTTTGAAAAGTTCAAACATTACCAGAGGTAGTCATCTCTAAATGCCTTATACATCTTAATAAGATATGGTCTCCTCAAATATATATATATATATATATATATATATATATATATGAGTCACTACAAGTTCAGATATTTTAGTCTTTCATAACAACTTAAATTTCCACTGTACTCCTTTCAATGTACTCATGCTTGTTTTCTTAAAAGGTTTCCATATTGTTATTCCATACTCTAGTTTAGGTTTAATGCAACTTACAGTGCTTCATCATCATTTCTGATTTCCTAAACTTTATAAATCTTTCTATACAAACCATATTTCTGTAACTCTCATTAACCAACTGGCTGATATGATTATAAAAATGGAAAGCTGGATCTGCCCATATACTCAGGTCCTTAAATGAATTTACAGTTTAAAATTACTATTCATATTATTAAATAATCACCCTTCAATCTATGTCTCACAAATCGCATATGCTTAGTTTTTAATGTACTTGTCAGTGTATTATTTTCCTGTGCCCAAATGGTCAATTTGGCCAAACTGTTTTGCAGACATGCCCTATCTGCAACACATGTAATCAGTTTACCAGTTTTCAAGCCATCTGCATACAGACTGTAAAACACCCTCCGATGAAAAAGACAGATCTGAAAAGACAGAACCTAAACAAGTATATGTATAGAACAGTGTCCTGCAGGACAAACACTGTAACCTAAAATTTCACCTCTGCAAATGCTGTATGATATTTGCCATAGTAAGCCATTTAGCTATCCATCTTATCAAGATTACATCAATACCCAGTTGTTCTAATTTACTGATTGCCATTTTGTGTATGACCCTATCAAAGGCTGAAGTAATAGCTGGGTTTGAGCAATTCTTTCTAGGACTTTAGATAGTGGACTGATATTGAGATTGTCTGTAGTCTTCCCTTTGGTTTTGGTTAACCCTTTAAATAATGAGGACATTTTGCATTCTTTCCTAATGATGGGAAGTTCTCCTCTTTTAAGCTTCCACTAACAATGTTACTAGTTAGGGGATAGGCAATATGGCTTGATATGCATGTCAGTGAAGTGTATCTGTTGAAGGAAATACATCGGACTTCTTTTTTAGGTATTTTTTGACTTCTCTAATGGTGACAAGCTTAAATTAGAAAAGAGATGCAGTTGATGTGGGAGTGTTGGGTTGCTGTATTGTAGCTGTGCTATAACCATGTGTGTATTTGTCTATAATTGCTTTAAATTGACTGGCAAAAGTACCAGCAGTGGTGAGGCCATCCGAAAGGCCTAGAGAGACACTTTCAGTGATGTTCTCTTGAGGCTTCAGATAGTGTTCCAGAAGTCTGACAGGCTATTTTATTTTGATGTTAATAATTTTGTTTCCCCTGTCTATTTGTTGCAGGCAGCTGTTCCTTAGTTGTATATATTTGATTAGAGCTTGCTAGTCATCTTTCTGTTTTTACCATTTCCATATGGAGTCACACTAATATTTAACCCATTTACTTAGCTAAAGAAATTCTCTCTCTTTTATTCTATTACTGCTGGAGCATATTTGTGTAGATAATTATTGGGGGTTTTATCAAAAATATCAGCTGCAAGATTGATGGACTACATTTGGTTGAGAATGCCCTAGATTATGCCTTTTAGTTCTACAGGCATGAGTTGTAGGGGTAGGTTATTCCAGTTTCTGATAAGGAGATGACCAAAGTAGGCCACGCCATCTACTTGAGCAGAAGCTGTCAGCTGAAGAACTGGTTTGCCAATCTGCAAGATGGTAACAGCAATTACAGATTTACAGAGCAAATGGTGAAAATGGATACCCTGTCTGATACTGTATTGTAGCACATAAGTTAGGAATTAGGAGAGAGAAGACCTAACAGAAATACGATAAGCTCCTTTGGTATTCTGTCATTGTCACTGCCAATCACATCAGCAGTCAGTGAAATGTGCAGTGGTGTTACACAAAAATACAGCTGCCATTGCCACTGGTGTACAGCTATAAAGCCTAACTATGACCAGGTGACCCAAGTTTGATTAGTTGCTTGGATACCTGCTGCAACTAGTGTGAAGGTAGAAAAGACAATGCTTTGCCTATTTGCTGCTTTTGAGGGGAAGGGGCACATATCCAGACAAGCTCCATGTAAGATTTCCTGTTGGAGATGGAGGATCACATGGCAATGCTGTCTGCAAGAGTGGACAGGAGCTTTGATTACATCACATGGAGGAATGAATGTACATCATGACACCCCACTGCATGTCTAATCCCTTGGATGTATGAACATGCACAGAAGAGGCAGCAGGGGCTTACACACAAAACACCAATCCCTACCACTCAGATGAACGTTACCACTCCTGGCTTGCCTGACTTAAACCCCAGAGAATGAACAGTCACGTGTCTATTAAGTGGCTAGGATGGATGATGCATGATGATCAGTGCAGGGGTCTGGCCATAAAAGAAAGCAAAAAAAAAAAATCCATCTGTACCTTCAGGATACTGGAAATAATGTATACTGTTATAAAATCCTATAAACAGAACCTCGGGTCTCCTCTAAAAATACACCACTACACTAGTGGGACTAACCTGGTCAACAAAGGATAAATGAATAAATATCAGAATCAGAGGGCAGATAAGGATTACTGCTCAATTTAGTGCACTCACTTCCTACTACCTGGATCCACAGGACATTCTACATATCAAAAAACAAACTTGTTTCATTTCTACTTAATATACAGTAAGACTGCAGGAAATGCTGCAACATACATATCACTGTGAAGGCTGGCAGCAAAATCTCAAAAAAAATCAGATTTTGTGCAGTTTTTGAACAAGACTCAGTACTAATATGTGGCAATATTCAGTGAACTCATATTAGTCAGCAACACTACTTGGTCATTCAGCAGCAATGTTACATACATACTTATCCCTCATAATGCATGAGATAAATAATTCAATTTTCCTTTACTGTGTAGCACCGCTTGTCTATAGTTCATGTACAAAGATAAGCATTTCCTAAGATAGATTTAATGAACTGAATCTGAAGTAAAATTAATTACACTGACCTTGCAGATCATAAAAATAAATTTAGACAAAGGATACGCAGTATGAAGGGAAAAGTACATCACTGTATTATAGTACAACCCCATTGGCACCGATGTACTAACATGTATTTTCAAAATACACATATCTGTAAGCATCACACTGTGTAAACCATTTGACTTACCAAAAATGCTCATACTTACAATTATCCTTACTACAGTAGCAGCACAGGACAATGGAATGTGTCATACTACATATACAGCATCCCCTGCAGACTGCATGTTAAATATTACTGCACAAAGATACATAAGTGATGCATGACAGAAATGCACTGCACTTATGACAAACTGTATGCTGGTACTACAAGTACTACTTTAGGGAATATATACAGTGCCCCCTACAGCTGGCATACAGATAAAGCACAAGCATTTTCATGGAAATGTGAATAAACTACAGCAAACTCTCAGTTAACCAGCACCCATGGGGATTGGTAGATGTCAGATAACTGTAGCTCCTAGTTGCTTGAGAGTTACAATTAAAAATGGGCCTGACTAATACTGTAACCTATACTATTTGTTTGGTTTGACTTGTTCTCAACTTGGGGAGAGAGGAAATTTATTCCTATCTTCTTTTTTAAAACTCTAAAAACGTAAGGTATGTTTCTGCAGGGGGAAAACAAAAATTGTACTGTATTTCTTCTATTTTTTTTTTTTGCTGGTTGTTTGAGAGTGCTGGCTGCTTGAGTTCTGGTTAACTGACAGTTTACTGTAATTGGCTACGACATACGGTTCCTGCAAACTTCCTCGTAAGATCAGTGAATGTATTAAATAATACTTAACTTCCTGTGTGGAAAATTATTCATATATATCTAGTTAATCACTACATATTAACAAGATCAGATAACAGTAGTAGCAGTAGCAAACATAAATTTGTCCCAAGTCAAAAAATAATAAAAAATATATTTTGAAATATTATACAGAATTATTAAGTATTCAAAAGCAATCCAAGCAGGGTAGACAGTCTTTTACCAGTCGAAAATCCTTTACTAAGCACACAGACAAGCGATCCAAATAAAACAAAAATAACAGAATAATAGTTTCATCACAAACTTTCTAACTATATACATACTTTTTGGTCGGGTATGGGAGTGGTTTGTTGTGCTATAAAACAGTGTATTGGTATACATGTTAAATTCACATACCTTCCCCCATCAGCATGACATTCAAGCTGGTCCTGTCCTACTTAGTAGCTGTCATAATAATAACATGCTTATGTACTTCAAATAAAATTAATAATGATGTGGTACCACTCATTAACCAGATTATTAAGTCTGTGGTTTTATCCAAGGCAATATATGGTCAGTATATATAAATATTTAAACCTTAGACCATTTGGCAATCTAAAAATATACATAAAATATATACATACACATTTTGCGTGCAAAAAATCCATTGTGCAAACCATATTCTATTTCCATAACCTGTTGTTAACAAAGATCACTTTCATCCTCCTAGACATCTTCAGGTCTGTGTACAAGACAAACCCTAAAAAACTATCTACAAAAAAATAGTAAAATTATATAATTAGCTAGTACTGTTATTAAACAACATTTCAAAATAAAGTGGAAAAAAAAGAAGAAAAAAGTGTGATGACAGAAACAAAATATAAACTTCTTAAATTATTTACCATGGTATTTAAAACCAACTGGAAGAATAAAATAAAATAAAATTAGTCATGTAAACAATGTGCCAACATTCTAAGTTCCAGTACACTTTTAAGTGAACAGTAGTAGTAGTTTAGTCCAGGCTTCCTGAAACAGCTCAGCTTTAATTGCCACAAGAGTTCACATTTTTACAGCATATTCAGAATGGCTCCTTCAAGAATACCCATGCCTATGTGATCCAGTATCTGGAACCTAAAACCTGTGTGGCTTTTATGCAGAGCAAGGTGTTTGGCTAGTGCATTATTTTATCATCCAGGAGTGGATTTCTGCCAGATGACATGAAATCCTACGCTTAAGTTTATTTACAGTCTTGCCACATAAAATTCATCACATTCATTGCACTCTCCCCTGCACTTCTACTGTAATGTTTTTTTTTAGTTTCCTGAAAATCCATTGAATCTCTTATGTATGTCTTATTCTTTTCTGCTAAAGGTTTCAGCAAGTAATCAAGATAAATGGCCATGGCTTCAGTAAGAGAGCCTCCACTTGCTACCACCGGTCTATAATATAAGGTGGGTCTTCTCTGTTCTTGTGTGGCTTTGGTATTCCAAAAAAGTAAGGTACACGTAGGCATGGGCTCCATAAATAAAGATTTTCAGCAATAAGTTTTTCTTCCCATAATGTGGTGAGATACTGGAAAATATTAAGATAGAACCAAACACATTAATACTGGGTGATTTTAACTACCCTGCCATTAACTGGGAAAACTACTCATGTCCCAACACCTTTGCGCAACGGTTCTTGGAATTCATAAATTCCAATGCCCTGGATCAACTAATCCATAGTCCCACCAGGGGCTCCAATATCCTAGACCTGGTCATTACCAACATGGGAAATCAATGCTCCATACCTATGGTCACCCCCTCGTTAGTCAGGTCTGACCATAAGCTAATCACCCTTAACATCCACATCCCACCCCAACCCCCCAGAAAAGAAACCACCATAAAAAACTTCTCCAAAGCCAACTTCATGCTACTCAAGTCAGAAGTGACAAACTTCATGACACCCATGCAGACGGGAACTGAAAGTTCAACTGCTGAATCCTACACTAAGGCACTGTACGAGCACATCCACTCATGAATACAGATTGCTGAGGGGTGAACTACTCCTGGCTTACAAGGCAACCGCAAACCCCACACTAATGAATCTCCTACAGATTTGTAAGTCAAAGAGTACCAGAAATACAAGGTCCAGGGAAATTAATTTTGTCTGTGATTAAAAAAGAACATGCTGGAGAGACAGA
>NC_056747.1:925909562-925924562 GCF_019279795.1 Protopterus annectens
TTTTTTTGGACCTACAAGCTGTACAATTTAACTGAAAAACAAACAAATCTGTTAAACGTACAGTAAGCTGGTTGTACAAGTTTGCACACCCTTAAACTAATACCTTGATGAAGCACCTTTTGATTTAATTACAGCATTCAGTCTTCTTTCATTACAGCATTCAGTCTTATTGGGTAGTTGTCTATCAGCATGGCACATCTTGACTTGGCAATATTTGCCCACTCTTCCTTGCAAAAGCACTCTAAATCTGTCAGATTGCGAGGGCATCTCTTGTGCACAGCCCTCTTCAGGTCACCCAACTGATTTTCTATTGGATTTAGGTCTGGGCCTTGGCTGGGCCATTCCAATACTTCAACTTTCTTCTGATGAAGCTTTTCTTTTCTTGATGTGGATGTATGCTCAGGGTCACTGCCATGCTGAAAAGTGAAATTCCTCTTCATCTTCAGCTTTCTAGCAGACACTTGGTTTTGGGCCACAAGTGACTGGTATTTGGAACCGTTCATAATTCCCTCCACCCTGACTAAAGTCCCAGTTCCAGCTGAAGAAAAGCAATCCGAAAGCATGATACTGCCAACACCATGCTTCACCGTGGGGTTGGTGTTCTTTTGGTGATGCAAAGTGTTGTTTTTGCGCCAAATGTACCTTTTGGAATTGTGGCCAAAACATTCAACCTTGGTCTCATCAGACCATAACACATTTTCCCACATGCTTTTGGGGGTCTTGCTGTATTGTTTTGCAAATTTTAGCCAGGCCTGGATGTTTTTCTGTGCAAGAAAAGGCTTCCATCTTGCAACCCTACCCCATAGTCTAGACATATGGAGACTATGGGAGATTGTTGTCACATGTAGTACACAACCAGTACTTGCCAGAAATTCCTGCAGCTCCTTCAGTGTTGCTGTAGTTCTCTTGGCAGCCTCCCTGACCAGTTTTCGTCTTGTCATCAATTTTGGAGGGATGTCCTGTTCTTTGTAACGTCACTGTTGTCCCTTCTCCACTTTTTGATGACTGTCTTCACTGTGTTCCATGGTATATCCAATGCTGTGGACATTTTTGTGTACCCTTCTCCTGACTGACACCTTTCAACATTGAGATCCCTTTGATGCTTTGTAAGCTCTCTGTGAACCGTGACTTTTACTGTAGCAGGCAACTGAGTAAATGTCAGGAAAATCCTACTAGGACAGATGAACTTTACTTGGGATTAATCAGAGTCTCTAATTGATGGCAGGTGTGTACCCAAGAAGACTGAATGCTGTAATTAAACCAAAAGATGCTTCAAAAAAGTATTAGTTTAAGGGTGTGCACACTTACACAACCAATCATACTTTTTATATTTTTCTCCTAACATATTTGTTTTTCAATTGAACTGTACAGGTTATAGGTCACATTAAAGGTGGAAAAAGTTTTGAAATGATTTATTGTGGTCTCATTTTTTTATATCACAAAAACATGGCATTTTAACAGGGGTGTGTACACTTTTTATTTCCACTGTGTGTGTATACATTTATAGAGAGAGGTGCACTATATTTGGCCTAAAACAGATTTATTGACATCTGTTTAATCAACCACATTTGTTCAACATGTGCAGATGGTTGACAAATGTGTGAGATTGACAGTCCCCAGGCGGAGAATTATCCCTTTCCCTGAGGAGTGTGATGTCTCAGAGTTAGTATATATAATTAGCAGTGGTTTGGTGGGGGGCAGGGGAGCTTGTCCCCAGCAAAACAAGATTTATTTTTTTATTGCATACCTAATGGTAAGGTGTCAACCTTCAGTTTATCGACCTTTCAGAGGTCGACAAATAGGCTACTCAACTTAAGCGCATACAACCATATACAACAGCAGACACCAGAAATGTAACTGTGGCCATTTGTTCCATTTTTTTTTTTAAACACAAGCACAACCATATACAACAGCAGACACCAGAAATGTAATGTGGCCATGTTCCTTTTTTTTTTTGAACACAAGCACTAACTACTCTAAGATTTATCTGCCCTTACAACCACCTCTTCTCTCAGTTTACTGGGAACTACTTACTTCCTACAGAAAAGAAAAAAAATACTGAATTTCTTTCCTTAATCATTATTTTATTTCAGACCATCAGACAGTCAAAAATTGAAAAGCTCTAAAATGCATCTCAGGGCATCAAGCACACCATAGTTTATCGGGAACTAATGGCTTTCCTCCACTGTTATTACAGTGCAGTTCTGACCATTTGGAGTGTTAAAACGATGTAGGAAAAAGTTGAAGAGTAAGACAGAATGACAAAACAAGAAATAGTAGTCGGGAGAGGGTGGGGAGAGAAGGCTAGGGGAAAATGGGGAAGAAACCATGGAGCCCATTGCCTAGGGCTCCATTTCACTTAAGGCTGGCCCTGACACAAGTTTCAAATATTTCTAGAAATTTGCAGTTATTCTCTCCTGGCTAAAGACTCCCAAGTTAACTACCCTTTGATATGTCTACAACTTCCCCTCCATGCGACAAAGCGTATCACACAATCACGAAGTACAATCCACACCTTTTCCATCACCCTTCTCAACACATCTTATCAAGACTTGCCCCTACTGTGCCAGCACCTAGTCATGATCTTTGGTCACCCAAACTCTCTGCTGATAATCCTCACTTATAATTTTCCATTGGCACCTTAACAGATCCAGTATGGTCCTTGCTCACTCACCTCTTCTTCCTTTACCCCTTTCTTGGTCCAGTTATACATGACTGAATATCCTTTTTGCCAGTCCCTCACTTTGGCATCTTAACAGATCCATTATGGTCCTTGATCCCTCACCTCTTCATCCTTTACCCTTTTCCTGGTCCAATTATGCAATACTGATTATCGTTCTCGCCAGTCCCTCTCCACATCTTGTCCTATTTCAGTATCCACTGCTCCAGTCTTTCTCCTAAAGGACTCATTCCTGTACACACTGTTCATTTTTATTCCATGAAGGCAAGTGTTACCATTATGCATCACGTACCCTCCTCGTAATCTCTAACTCCTGAGCTGTGTCCCCAATGTCCACCTAAGATGCTCCTTCCCGTTCCATTGTCCAAGCGCTCTCTGCGTATCTCTTTTCAACCTACTTAACAAAATGTTAAACCTTTTGCAACATTCCTGTCAATCACTCCACACTATTTTATGGTGATCTACTCCGCCCAAACACAGTCACTTCAGACAGTAGTGCACTTCTATGACTTCCTTGTGAACTGGGCTCTCCATTTGCCACACCCCTTACACTGCCTCGTTTCATTTTAAGCTATCTACAAAAATTAACTATAAATGGGGAAAAAAACTTGTTGAACCTATTACACATAACTAAATAAACCACTTCCTAACGAAGCTCTTGCTATCACTCCTTAGACGAGACATACGCCCCTCTAACATGCACTACACCATCCTAATTCTCCTTCGACCTCTTCTCAAGTTTGCAACTACGCCACAGCAATAGTACATGAACTGAAGCTGTAAAAAACACAGCTTTAGAAAAGGACTTACTGCTCTTCCTTTCAGTGCTCTCCTCCCCTTTCCCCCCTGGTGGCGGCCTGTACCACGGTAAGCCTTCTAGCATAAAATCGGTGGCGTGTGACGTAGTAGACTCTCCGGTCACACGGCAGCTCTTCCTCTGAATTTCCAGTTGCTTCTTCCACCAGACGTGAATCCTATAGTACCATTTTTTTTTAGTTTCCCGTACTCATGTCGGAAATGTTTACCATAACTTAAAGCTTCTAGAATTCTTTTGATAAAGAGTAATAATATTTACATCTACGCATTAAAAACACACACTGCTCCAATAACATAATACCGTTTTTTTTAAAACTGTTCCGTTGTACTAGCCGTAGATACAACGCAGACTGCAGCAGTTTCTCAAGTCATGCACGCTGTCAGATTAGCTAAAGCGGTACGCGAGCTTTTGCAGGTTTGCCTGAAAACTAAGTGTTGCTCCTGTACAAGTTTACCACATTCATAAAACCTTTGTAACGCCATCAGTACCTTTGGTTTTGTTTTAGATTTAATATCAGGGGTATTAGCACGATATTTAAATTTTGTATTAAACCCTAGTGTTGTTATCCCCCACCGCTCACCTATCATTATAAAAATTATCCAACCTTCAATACTCAAACTTTTAGTGCAGCAAATTTGAACAAAAACTAAAATAATAAAATAATGAGGGAGGAGAACAATAGACCCCAAAATAGGGACACGTTTTGAGTACTGCTGTTATAAACTTGGAAGGTTGTTTGAATAAGAGGATTTACGTCAACATATAATTTTTGAAGGATAGGAAGTCTAAAGCTCAAATATATTTAATTATTTAGTGCCTTCAATCCTCAGTGATTTGTCAGAAAACCACGCATTTTGGAGGAACAAACAAAAATATGAGTAAGAAGTTTGAAATTACGCGGAAATAGAGAGAGTTGAAAGGTGTTTCCTTAAAATGCTACCCCCATATAGGAAAGGAAGGAAACACATTTTTTCCAATTGTTACAATATGTACGCATGAAAAGAGATTTATAGTGGTGAATTCCTTTCACACAAGCATTCTTTGCCATTATATACTAATAACATTTGTTTGCACTGTTCTAAATATTCTGTGCTTTTTGAGTGCAGAAGTTTCCAACAGATGTTCAGTAAAAAAAATGTCATGTACTCCTTTGAGTGCACTGAGCATACCTCTCAACCTTTTAGAACAAGAAATCTAAACAAATCTATAAGTAATGTGTGTGTGTGTGTGTGGGGGGGGGGGGGGGGGGAGCAAAGGCCCAAAATTGGGACGATTTTTAAATATTGCTTTCACAAACTTTGAAATTTGATAGAATAACATGTTTTGTATTGAATTTTCTGAAGTGTGTGAAGTCTGACACTCAAATGTCTCATTTATTTCTGACTTCAATCTTTAAACATTTGACAGAAAATCACAATTTTACAAAACCAGACCAAAAATATGAGGCAAAACTCTGTACAGTTGAGAGGTAGTATGCTTAGCTACACTGTTGTTTAAGATGTGTCTTTCAGGTTTTTGATTTTGTGATAAAAAGTACAGTTGTGTAAGTTGAACTTTCCATAACAGTAGATGTTCGAATGATCAATACTGCAGTAGCCTTAGCTATGTGGGATTATGTCCTGCCAAGGATGTAACAGCTGGCTATCTTCCAAATCTTCAGGGCACTTTCCACACACCCAAACTGTCAAGAGGCTTGAGCTCAGCTGACTAAAAGGCAGCTTTGAGTGAGAAGCCCTTCAGCGCTTTCTTGCCAGCAGAGAGATGGAGGCTGTGACCTGAATTGACAAGGCTGGGAATAACAAAAAATAAATGCCCACACCTTGGCATTAAAAAAACACCAAAATTACAAAGGGGATGGAGGGAGGAAGTGGCTACTGCAGCAGTGATCATTTGAACATCTACTGTTATGGTAAATTCAGCTTACACAGCTATACTATGCTCTTCATATTGATCACTGCTGCAGTAGCCTTAGCTATAAGGGTAAATTACCATGGCTAACTATATTTGGGAGGAGAAAGGTCCAGAAGGCCCTGGAGAATGGTCCTAGCAATCCATGATCTAGACCTAGAGAAGGAATTCAGCTTATAATGCTTTGTAAAAGTATGTACAGAGGATCGAGTAGCAGCTTCTAGAATATTATAGAAGAAGTCAAGGTCCTTGTAGAGTGGGCCTTGACCCTGCCTGGAATAGATTTGTCATGGTGAGTATAACAAAAGGTAATAGCTTTAGACAATCATTTTGAAATAGTCTGTTTTTACTCCAGTTGTCCGTTCTTCTTACCTTCACAAGAAATGAAGAATTGATCTGATGATCTGAAAGATTTAATTCTGTCAAGATAGTACCCAAGTTGTCTGTGGACATCAAAGGTATGGAGTATCCTTTCTCCCTCATTTTTAGGTTCAGGAAAGAAAAGGGGAGATGGATAGTTTGACTTAAAGTAAACTCAGATACCACTGTAGGCATAAAAGAATGATTAGTTCTCAGAGAAACCCTGTCCTCATGGAAAATGAGGTAGAGTTGACTCACCATAAGAGCTTGCAACTCAGATATCCTTCTTGCAAAGGTCAGAGCAATCAATACAATTGTTTTCCATGTTAAGAACCTCAAGTCGACAAGATTAGCAGGTTCAAATGGAGCAAATGTTTGTTTCTCTAAGACAAAATTAAGATCCCAAGGAGGGGCCACAAGTTTATTTGAAGGCCTCTTATGCAAAACCCCTTTCAAAAACATTTTGACATACGACTGCCTTGAAAGGGAAAGATGCATGGGCAGACATGCTGAAATGGCTGGTAACTAAACCTTGATAGAGGAAAAAGAAAGGCAATGGGGTAGTAACTCACACAAATATTGTAAAACCAGAGAACAACTAGCCCTGAATGTGTGCAGGTTATGTTGTTGGCACCAACTAGAAAAGCTTTTCCATTTGCTAACATATTATTTTCTAGTCACAGGCTTTCTTGCCTCCATTAGTACCTGCTGTATGTCCTCAGAAAACAGGTGCCTAAAAGGAATTAAGACCCTATCATCCAGGCAGTCAGCTGAAGATGACTGATGTCATGGTGTATCAAACACCCCTGTTCTTGTGCGAGTAGATCCATTCTGTGAGGAAGGTTTTGGTAATTGCCCCTATCTGTTTTCAAAAGGAGGGAGAACTGATGGTTGTCTGGGCCAGAAGAGAGTCACCGCAATGGGATTCCTTCTTAATCTTCAGAAGTACCCTGGATATTACTGGAAACATTGGAAAGGCATACAAGAACATTCCTGTCCCAAGAAAAAAAAGGCATCTGTCTTCCAGGCTTTCTTGCATAGAGTCCTAGAACAGAATTTTTCCACTTGATTGTTCACAGACGAGACAAAGAGGTCTACTTGAGGAATTCCCCACAGATGGATCAAATCTTGGAAGACCTCCAGATCTAGTTTCCATTTGTGAGGGTGTGCCCTGATCCCACTTAATTGGTCTGCAACACAGTTTTGCTGTGATGGAATGTAAGATTCCTGTAGAGTGAGATTGTGCCGTGAAGCTATATCCCAAGCTAACATGGCTAGTCTGCAAAAAGGGTACAACTAGTCCCCACCCCCTTGCTTGTTGATTGTATATTGCTGTGGTATTGTCTGTAACCACTTGAAGAGGCCCCAGGGCCAAAGATGGTTCACAGAATTCAGTGCCTTGATCTGGGCAAGTATCTCCCTGATATTTATGTGCTTGCATCTGTCCTTGGTGTCCAACACCCCCTGCACTTTTATCTCTCCTGAAACTGCTCCCCAAGCAAAATCTGAAGCATCTGTGATGACTATCTGCTTTGGAGCAGGGAGGGAGAAGGGTAGACCTTGATTTAAGGATATCTGTTGTCTCTGCCAAGTGATTTGTCTTCTGACAAACCCCAGTACTGGATACTGTCAAGATAAATGATGTTGATGTTGGGACCAAAGAGATTTTAGATATCACTGTATCTTTCTCATGTGGAATCTTGCCAAGAGTATTATGACAATCATAGATGCCATGAGATGCATAATCGTGAGATATTTCCTTGCAGTGACTGAAGCCTGAGTGGAAAAAACTTGGAAATCGATCTAAATAAGGATCTATTTTTTTCCTTTGGAGGAAAGGCTCTTTGAACTAAGGTATCTAGTTGATATCCCAGGAACACAATCATGAGTGAGGGAGTCAAGAAAGACTTTTGGATGTTCTCTTGGAATCCCATTGGAATTCCAGCTAGTGCAAGAGATTTCTTACCCAAGACAGAGATTCTAGACATTCTGAAAAACACACAAAAGAAAACTTGTACTACGGTGAAGAACTGGCCCTGTTAGGCTAAGGCTAGCCTGGGAGTCTTATCCAATAAAGAAGTCCGTGCGAGCACTGTGATTGGAACCTTTCACTTGCAGCTGCTTGATGGTAGTTTTATCTGGAGTTTCTCTGATTTTTTCTTTTTCACATTCTGAAAAAGACTCTGCAAAGATAAACAAGTCATCTAAGTAGAGTAAAATGCAGATACCCTGTAGCCTGCAATGAGCTATAACTAGAGCTAGACACTGTGAACACTCTTGGTGTAATGGATAGTTCAAAGGGTAAGGCAGAGAACTGATTATATGATCCAGACATACAAAACCTTAAGAAAAATCTGAAGTCTGGATGAATAGGAATGCGATGACAAACATCTTTTAAGTCTAGTGTTATCAGGAAACATGAAAAAAGAAGAGGCAACAAGCAAGGATGCCTGCAGGCAGGTGCAAGGGGGTGCACTTGCACCCCCCTGGAACCGGCTGACCAAGAGATTAATTTTCTCTTAATTAAAAAAATAAATACATTTTTTTTTTGGGGCGTTCTTTAAGAATGCCCTTTGCATCCAATTTACATCTTCATTTTCCACTAACGTGGGGAATTTGAATTCCGGAAGACGTTTGGACTGCAGACGAAGAAGGTACAAATAACAGGTAAATAAGGGCACTGGAACCACTGAGTGAGGGGGAGGGAGCACTTTTGGCTAGTCTAGTCCTGAGGGCAGTGGAAATACAAAAACTCATCATCTAGGAGGACCAGAAGCCTTGCGTGCATCTGCGTCATGTATTTATGCCAAACACAAGTTAGGCGCGAATTTCCGTAACAGGTATATTATATTGGCCATAAAGATAGTTTCCTCTCTCACACTCTATGAAAAAGATAATGCCACCCAGCCTGAGTGATTTTTCTAGCAGCTGTCTTCTTTTCACAGGTCGACAGGTAGAGAATACGCTTTGAAAATTATCAATAAAAACAAATGCAGAGGAAAAGTAAGTTAATATTCCTATTGCAGTCACACAAATGAGTAATTTTTACAATTATTAGTAAGCTGCTCCTTAGTAAAGACTTAAAAGTCAATATAAGTGATTTACTCCTCTGTAATGCTTATTGAAACAATTGTATTACCCATGGAATAACTGATTTACATTGGGAATGTCTGTTTGAATTTGTACCCAAAGTTTTTGCAACAAAGAGTGCTAGAAAAAAGATGTGTCAGCATTCTTTGTCAGATACACAGATGGATAATGTCTTCTATTGTTGGTTAAAACTTATTTTAAAATCTCTGGGACAAGAGTTTATTTTTTGTGCATTGAACAGACAGCAGGACTTGTATTTTGATAACTATAGCACTTTATACTAATCTCAGAAGTGAAAAAATTTTTTATGCAGCAATATCTCACCAGTTACCAAGCATCTGCTGAATATATTCAGACTGTGTGGCTTGCATATGAATGTTGTTGACAGCACCTTTTTGTGTAAAATATTATGTGGTTACAAATGCAGTCACTGGAAGGTACAAGAGGGGCTGAAAGGAGTTCATACTTTTGTTCCCACGGCAGTTGACTGTCATCTGAATATCTGAAGACTTTTTAGACACAGATTCCCCTTAGTATTGTTCTATTGTCTGTTTGACAGCAGAAATTATACAATTCTTCTCGGCTATTAGAGTCCAAACAGACAAAGAGTGATGTTACGAAATTCATGCCATAAATTAGTTTAGGTATAAATTTACTTACTATCTGAAAGTTAATCAAGACTTCTTAAGTGAAATGTCTCAGTTTACCTATAGAATTTACATTACATTTTAATAATACTGAGGTGTTGATTAGCCAGTTTATGCATTTTGTGGATTAGAGGTACATTATGTCAATAACAGCAGTCTGTAACTATCGCACCACAGTGGAGGAAATAGCGAAGCCGCAGAACAGCCCACCGAAATCTTGCCCATGGCAAGATTTAGATGTTCCACGGCTTCGCTATTTTCCACTTTTGTTGTAGTGGTTTCAATATTGTAGCATTCAAAGTTTTGAGACTTCGATGTTACAATATAAACCCGTTAGATCTAGCAGGTGGAATTTATTTTCAAGTGCATTTTCAAGGAATTGTGAGCTTCAAGGGAAGCAAAGGTTACTGCTGCTCATGCTAAGTCTGCTTAAAATGTGCAATTGTTTTATTTTGCAAATGGTATCATTATTGTGGTATAGAATTTTAAAGCAGTGTTAGCACAGCAGGTAGCATATTTGCATCTTGATACAAAGAGCTGTAGGTTCTATTCCTACAGCATGTGCATTTGTATTTTAAGGGAGTATGGTACTGCAGTCCTTGGTATGTCCTCCTTTGGATGAGACACCTAATAACGATCAACCTGTTTTTCACCTTGCCACCCATTCCTTATTGCAATATACCAGCTTACCGTTTCTTTTAATGTAACATAGGCAATTTATTCTTCAAGGGCAAGAGGCACTGAATTTGTAAATGAAACACTGAAATATTGGTTTCCTAGCAACACAACCTCTTTATTGGTTTCAGATCTCTTTAATGTGAAATTATTCAGATGACTTTTACTTCTGCAGAGATTCTGCATATTGATTGATATTGGTGGATTGTATGACATAAGTTTGAGTGGCCCTTTATGGTTGAAATGTTCTGAATTGTCCAGGTTGTCATTATTGGTTCATATGATTTGTTTCATTACTTAAAGGAAAAATGTTCAGAACTATAAATTTAAACACACACTCTAACAAGTGGTGCTAATTTATACAAGAGATATAATTCAATTATTATATAGTATAATTAATACAGTCAGGAAGGTGAATCATAGGACTTTTGCATGGTTCTAAAAATGTGTGCCAGGAGCCTATGATTTGAAAACAGCCCAAGGGTAAACATACCCTGCCACTGGCCAGATGCATTTTCTTTGAATGTGGGTTTCAATGCTGTTTCAGTGAATGTGGGTTTCAAAGGTAGAGAAGTTTTAATGCTGAGTCTGTTTTCATTGTAAGACTATTGCTTTGTTTAGGTTTGGTAAATGTCTATCAGTGTTTGTTCTATAAAATTTGAAATAAAAGTTATAAATGAAATCCAAATGTCTGTAATCATTGTAGACGTAAAGCATAAAACAGTATGCACGCTGAGAAGTTTAAACAGTGTCAATGACAAATGGGGAGATATCCAAGCAATGGGATACTGGAATGGCTGCGTGGGTGGGGGTGGGGATGCGTGGGCGGAGGGGGTGGGGCTGCATGGACAGAGGGGATGCGGCTGTGTGGGCGGGGCTCTGGGTTTGCACTCCATGCTAAAAATCCTGCGGGCTCCTTGGCAACAAGTTATGAAGTAATATCATTTTGAATTTGGGCACGGTCACAAACAGGTTTAAGAAAGAAAGATCCAGAAGTGGTTTTCATGCATTTTCTTTCCTTGGCAATAGGAACATCCTTGAATAAAGTCTTCTCCCCAACTGGGAATGAGGAGCTGGTTCTATCACTTTTTGGGACAGCATTTGATAAAGAACAAGAAGAAACAAAACAGTCTGATCTACAAGATGAGGAATGACCTTTGGAAAGGAGGAATTTCCTTCCACTGCCATAAGTAACCCTGACAAATGATTTTCAGAACCCATTTGCCTGAAACAATCTGTTGAAAAAAAGAAAATGGAAATTCAGATTTTCTGGAAGAGAAAGAGAGCCAGGTTGGGAGGGGGTCACAAGGTCTCTTGAAAAGTCAGTCAGACGTGTTGGAGTGTCCTTTGTTTTGGGAGGTTTGAGACTTCTTTTCGAAACTCCTTGCCACTTCTTAAACTTCTGTTCACCTGAATTCTGTTGAAACCATTCATTCTTTTTTTGCAGAAACTGGATGAGTAGAAAGAAAATCCCTTGGACAATTTAGAAAAGGAGGGCTAAAAATATATTAGAGATTCCCTGGATCAGCTTGCCCCTTTCATCACACTTTTTGATCACCTCTGCAGGAGAGGTGCCAAACACTAAATCTCTATCCAAGGGAGAATTTAAAATCTTATTTTTAATATCACCTGGAAGGTTCTGAGGAATGCAGCCAAGCAAACCTTCTTAAAACAGTACCAGTGGCCACAGCCCTGGAAGAAGTATAAACAGAATCATATACACACTGCAACAATAAATAGTGACCTGTGCAATAGAAGAAACTATGGTATTCTAGCAGATTTTTCTTTAAGAGAAGAAACTATAGATAAAACATTCCACATACTTTCACAATATGTGAGAATAAACTTGACATATGAGCCTGACAATTTAAAATTCTAAACTTTAGAATTGCAGAAGTATAAAATTTTCCCCATATCTACCAATACTTTTCCCATCCTTATTAATAAGAGTGGAATTGGAATTAACTAAGTGCTTTGCAGCAGAGGAGTTATCTAAGGCTATAGCTGATGAGTCAGGTTTGGGAATTTAAAAGACTGGGCAACTTTATACATCCAATCTGTCTTTTTAGGGATAACCGGCAGGCAGTAAGACACACATCCTCTAACACAGACAGGACAGGACAGGAGGAATGGGTATAGGTTCAGGAAAATCCTTCTGTAACAAGTCCTAGTATTTTCTGAGGGGCTAAGAAACCTCAGTGTTCTCCGCTGAAAACACTGTGACATTCTAGCAATAGTCTCAGAAAAAGAGAACCCCTCCCCACAGGGAAAATCAGAAAGAGATCTCTCTGTGACTGAATCAGAAATATGAGGAGAAAATCTTGAATCCATCCCTGCATCCTCCTGTTCAGATTCAGAATCTTGAATCTCTTCAGGAAAGGAGGCATCCCTCTTTATTTTACGGGAAACTACTCTACAAGAAGGATCAATAACCTGAATCAAATCCTAAGGCAGTCCCAGTAAACTACTCCTATCCAAAGAAATTTGTGGAGGACTAGATGCAGTGGATATAAAAAGTTTACACACCCCTGTTAAAATGCCAGGCTTTTGTGATATATAAAAAATGAGACCATAATAAATCATTTCAAAATTTTACTCACCTTTAATCTGACCTATAACCTGTACAATTCAATTGAAAAATAAACAAATCTGTTAGGGGAAAAATATAAAAAAAGTACAATAAGCTGGTTGCATAAGTGTGCACACCCTTAAATACTTTTTGAAGCACCTTTTGATTTAATTACAGAATTCAGTCTTCTTGGGTAGGAGTCTATCAGCATGGCACATCTTGACTTGGCAATATCTGCCCACTCTTCCTTGCAAAAGTGCTCCAAATCTGTCAGATTGTGAGGGCATCTCTTGTGCACAGCCCTCTTTAGGTCACCCCACAGATTTTCTATTGGATTTAGGTCTGGGCTCTGGCTGGGCCATTCCAAAACTTTATCTTCTGGTGAAGCCATTCTTTTGTTAATTTAGATGTATGCTTGGGGTCATTGTTGTGTTGAAAGGTGAAATTCCTCTTCATCTTCATTTTTCTACCAGACGCCTGAAGGTTTTGGGCCAAAAGTGACTAGTATTTAGAACTGTTCATAATTCCCTCCACCTTGACTAAAGCCCCAGTTCCAGCTGAAGAAAAGCAACCCCCAAAGCATGATACTGCCACCACCATGCTTCACCGTGGGAATGGTGTTCTTTTGTTGAGGCAAAGTGTTGATTTTGCACCAAACGTACCTTTTGGAATTCTGACCAAAAAGTTGAACCTTGGTCTCATTAGACCATAACACATTTTCCCACATGCTTTTGGGAGACTTGATGTATTGTTTTGCAAATTTTAGCCGGGCCTCAATGTTTTTCTGTGCAAGAAAAGGTTTCCGCCTTGCAACCCTACCCCATAGTCCAGAAATATGGAGAATATGGGAGATTGTTGTCACATGTAGTACACAACCAGTACTTGCCAAAAATTCCTGCAGCTCCTTCAGTGTTGCTGTAGGTCTCTTGGCAGCCTCCCTGACCAGTTTTTGTCTTGTCTTTTCATTAATTTTGGAGGGATGTCCAGTTCTTTGCAACGTCACTGTTGTCCCATATTGTTGTCCCATATTTTCTCCACTTTTTGATGACTGTCTTCACTGTGTTCTGTGGTGTATCCAATGCTGTGGTAATTTTTTTGTACCCTTCTCCTGACTGATACCTTTCAAGAATGAAATCCCTTTGATGCTTTGTAAGCTGTCTGTGAACCATGGCTTTTGCTGTTGCAGGCAACTGAGTAAATGTCAAGAAAATCCTACTAGGACAGCTGAACTTTATTTGGGGTTAATCAGAGTCTCTTTAATTGATGGCAGGTGTGTACCCAAGAAGACTGAATTCTGTAATTAAATCAAAAGGTGCTTCAACAAAATATGTTTAAGGGTGTGCACACACAACAAAGTATTAGTTTAAGGGTGTACACACTTATGCAACCAAAATGAAAGGTTGTGGAGTAACAATATGAGACTTTTTTCAAAATAAATACATAATGGGCAGTGCTAATTATAGAAGCTGTCTCTCTGATCTATCCAGCTAAGAGATGGTCGGAGAAGTGTCCAAAAAGATCTAAAGAAGTATCTCAGCCACAGGAAATAGTAAATAAGCAGTAGTGTGTTCTCCTGAGTCGAGAATACCCTGATAGGTTGTCTGATGGGATCTTATCCGTAGCATTCATAGGTAGATACTAGGCTATTAACCCTAGGGCCCATATAAGCCTAGCCAAACGGTGTCCTGGCTTTTGCCACCCAAGAATATTTTCCTGTGCTCCTATCAAGCAGAGCCACATAAGTGATCCCTGGGGTGAAATTCCTATCTCCTATCCGATCATCAAGATTTTTCTTGAAGAGTGCTAATGAGGAGCTTTGTTTGATATAGATAGGTAGTTTGTTCCAGAGTATGGGAAGTCTCTGGAACAGTAATCTATCCCTCCACCATGTTCTGTTTTTTGTGGTGACAAGGTTTAGGTCCCTAGAGCATGTAGCTCGGAGGGATTGGGATTTCTTTAAGTGGAGCATGTCCAACAGCTCTGGATTTGACATAGCTTTGTATGTTAGGCAGAGATCGCCTCTGAGTAGGTGATATGCAACAGAGTAAAGCTGGAGTTTTTTTGAGACGGTCTGCGTAGGGCATCTGTTTGAGGCCGGTAATCCTCTTTGTGAGGGATTTCTGTGGCCTTTCCAGTTGTAGATGTCTTGTGAGGTACATACCAAAAGGGGCATTGTACTCTATAATGGGTCTAATGAGTGATGAGGTGTGCCACGTAGAAGGATTTCCTGACTGCTGTGGCGATGTGATTATCA
>NC_056747.1:926229562-926347004 GCF_019279795.1 Protopterus annectens
TACCTTTCTGATGTGCACATTGGTTTGTGTTTAATGATAGCCACAATTTTCACAGGAATGTGTGACTTGATAGACATGTGATTTTCACTATTATGGCACACGACTATGGGCATACCTTATTGTACTGTGTCATAAAGAATGTTTTCTGCCTGTGCATTGTGTCACAGTGGGTAGGTTATGTACTCGTATAGTTGTAGATCTGCATATTATGTACTTTCTTTCTTGTCATGTGTTTCACCTTGACAGAGCATGGTACCAGTGAACACTTACACATCAGACACCATAACCACTGCCCAAGTCTTTGAATGACAATGATGATGATGACCATGATGGAGACAATGATGATGATGAAGAACATAGGCTTGCACATGCCATCATCCCTGCATGCCCAAGGAGAAGTCGCCTGGCATCACCACAAGATGATTTTCGGGGCCAGATCCAGGAGGTGATGACTGATGTCTTTCAGACACAGATGAGAGACATGATGGGGAATTTCTTTAAGGATGTGGCACGGGCTATGTGAGACTTTCAGGGAAATATCCTGCGAGATCATTCACAATGTTTATCCCCATCAGGGTGGGCCCTCAGGACCATAAGTATTGTCTGTGTGATCCACTTGTTTACTGCTGCCACCATGGTGTTTGCTATATAAGTGACTGAACTGTACAAGTACACTTGTGTATACATAGCATTTTGCTGCTGTGCTTATGTGATACATGGTCAACTCTTCACTGCAGGAGTCATGTGACATTTTGCATCATTTTGTATCAGGTGCATGACACACATTACCACATTAAACATGCAGTCTTCATGCTGATGTCCATGGGTTTCTACACTTGATACATACATTGCTCCATGTGGTCAGGTGTGGTACTCAATACATATCTGTGTGAATGTGTGTACTCCTATTCATGCAGTGCAGCATATTGTTGTTATGGCCAGTGCACTGTGACATATGTCATAGATATGCATTCTGCAGTTAACATGCTGCTGCTGATGCAAGAGTTCCACAGTAAACATGTGGTGGCATTGACAGCAACTTGCAAACAACATTTCGTCCATAAGCCATTAACAACACAGTGAAATGGTTATGATTTGTGGGTTGCTGTGTCATGTCTGTTCAACAGCAGGACATGCCCTTGCCCCTGGGCTTTGCATGACACTTGTCATGCTGTCATCACACTGGCATACTGTCTTTGTGTATGGCATGTATTGGCAATGATGGTGCCATGTTGTATTATATAACTGTGTGTGCTATATATGAGCAGGCCTACTTTACAGAACGCATAGACTAGCACTATACTCTTCATGTATACAGCTTGGTACTGCTAATTTATATAGCAACATTAAAGTTTGCCTTCTTTGGCCTATGTTACATTTCTGCATGCATTTCTTATTCACATACAGTCCCATATTTTGGCAAATGGTGTACATATCCACTGATTTATGTTCGTCTTTTGCACATATTCTGATGAATAGAGAAACCTCATTCTAACTTGGGACTGTGAACAGTCATTGAATTCACATTAATATGTTGTCATGTTGTTCGCAAGACTATCCTTTGCTCAGTCGTACCCATGGTCGGTGATATATATGTATGTAGATAGGTGTTTATTCCACATGTTGTTGTACATTGACATGAGAGTATATATGTATAATGGGGTCCCCTTCAGAATTTTGAAGCTTAAAACTTCGAAATTCATATGATTGAAGACCATATGATCAAAGTTTTAAAACTTTGAAATTCTGAATGGAGATCGGTATACAGCATGGAACGGGAGATTTCCCTTTTCCTCATTGTAGTTCGATCTTGGAGCTGGAATATTTAAGTAGTGGGGGGTGTGGGGGGTGTAGGGGTTTGCCTTCCTGCAAAAACATGTTTAATATTTTGTTAACTGCTTTTTGGGGGGGGGTCAGAATTTTGAGATTCCAAGATCTCGAGGTTCTGAGTTCAATATTTTGAACCTCGGGATTTTGGTATTTCAAAATTTTGAAGTGAACCTGTATAATGTAATAATGATTCTTAGCTTGTTTACTTATGCCTCTTACTGTTAAGTACTTTCACATTATTGTGTGTGTATGATTTATGCATGACCATGTTTCTTGCCATCAGCAATGCAGCCTGTTGTTTTGACATACATTGACCATTTGCTTCAATGTAGCTTCGGTTGACTTCGGTACTATTCTATGTAGTATACACATTTACTTGCAATGTGGCCCCTTATATACTGTTGTCCTGCTTTATCATTTGCCTACTGCATGTCATCCTTGATACGGGCCTGTGTTGTCCACCTCCTTTCCCCCTTTATAGATATGGCATATAACTTGCACAGATGCGTGATATATGTTCACCTTCCTTTGAATTATTGTCCATTTTCATAAAGTTGTTTTGGTAGAAGGTCACCTTGTGCCAACCCTATGGCCATTATACAGATGCAGGGGGTCTACCTCGACCCAATGAAATTACGTTCTGCAAAACATAATTAGGCGAGCTCTATTTCGCAAAAGTGCATTTTTGCTGAAATGCACTTTTGCAAAAAAAGGCACCTAAGTGAATAGCAATGGGGGCTGTTGCTTAGATCACGGCACAGTGGGGATAAGGGAATATTCCCTTTTCCCCACTGTAGTGTGATCTCGGAGTGAGAATATAAAAGTAGTAGGGTGTGGGGGAGTGCAGGGGAACTTGCCCCCTGCATAAATATGGTTAGTGTCGTGTTTTTTTAATTTTTTTTTTTTCGTTTAGTTTGTTTTTCATGAAAGTGCATTTTGGCAAAAGTGCACTTTCGCGAAAAACAGCTCGCCTTATTATGTTTCATTGAAACGTAATTTTGATGGGTCAAAGTAGGCCCGATGCAGGACATATGCACACAAATTGCTGATTATTGCTTGCATTACATCCTTGCTCTTGTATACTTGCGTGTTACATATTACCCAGAGTAATTTGTTGAACTTCATGTACACAACCTCATAGTAGTTATATAGCATTAATCATAGTTTTCAGAATGTATATATTTGATGTCATTAGTGTGTGTATGTGTACTATTGACATTGCTTTCCGATTATTTTTTGTTAGGCCAATAAAGGTCATATGTGTACGTCTATGCCTGTGTGTTGCCTCTGACGTGGCATATGTCTGTGACATATATATTTCACTACACATCTGCTTGAGTTGTGTACACCTACTTGTGTAAATAGCAGCCAGTTTGTTGCTTTGCTGTAGTACTGTTGTTTAGCACTGTGTTTGGTTGTTTGCCTTTGTCATGCATGGTCAGAGGTTCATTTTTGTCCTATATTGTTATTATCCAGCATTTTGTGGGCTGCATTTGCTCATCTATGCTCTTGCTTGGCTTACACTTCAACAGATGACAGACTACTTGGTTACTGGATTCAATATCCAGTGTGTACTGGGATCACTATTTATTACCCTAAACGACACAGCTGCCATTAGTCATATGCATTCAGGTATGATTGATGCATAGTTTGCAGTAGTCATAATGTAATAGTGCATATGTTTCTGCGTTTCACCATGGCTGGTATACAACCCCACCATGTTTGCCAGCTTTCCATCCCCATTTGTAGTGCATGCTGTCTGTGTACTATATCTTTCCTTACTGTTTATTTTCCACCTTTGTCTGTTATGTCTTGTGATATTTGTTATATGTGTATAGCTGCTGTTTTGCCCTTCTCCTCCTTTTCCCTCTCTTTTCCTTTCCTTCCATTCTCCAAAAAACAAAAACATAAACAAAAGAAATGAGGCCTATTCTCACCAAAAAAATTACCCATGCCCCTCTAGCTGTCCCTCAGATTTTCCTATTCCAACATACCTTTTGTGTGCCCCTCTTCTTCACCCATACCTCACATCTGCTTTATCTCCCTATTTCCTCAGGTACTAATGTTACCTATGTTCCCCACGCATCCTGCACCCATTGTTAGCTACTGTTAGCTCTGGCAAAGTGGCTGTGATTGCCCTTAGCCTTTATTAATTTTTTATTAGAAATTTTATGCATTCCATCAGAATACCGCAGTGGTGGTGCTGCGTTGGTGTTGTCGCCTCACAGTAAGACGTTGTCCTTTTCGATTCTCAGCTAAAGCGTCTTCTGTGTGGAGACATGCATGAATGGGCGTACCTTCGTTGAAGGTTGTACGTCAGGGCTGGCAACCCGGTATGTAAAAATCTAGTGCCAATCATTAGTGGATCGGAGTTCTGCTGTGGTGACCCCTAACCGGGAAAAGCCAAAAGATACAACAACATGCATTCCATCAGAATCTGCAACTTCCAGCAATTATCTTTTATTAGTATATATGACTTATGAAAAAACAAGTAATCTCCGTTGTATCCCCGAAGTCTCAAAACAACCCACTAAAGTGTAGTGGGTCTAAAAACAAAACAGTGTAAGAAACTTCTCTGTGTGGAAGATTTTCAGTCCATATATTTCTAGTTAATCACTGTATATAATCAGATCAGACAATAGTAGTAGAAGTAGCGAACATAAACTCGTCAAGTCAAAAAGTAATAATAGAAAATATATAATTCTACAGCATTACTAAGTATTTGAAAGTAATCCAAGCAAGGCAGGCAGTCTGTTTCCAGTCGAAAATCCTTTATTAAGTACACAGACAAGCGATCCAAGTAAAACAAAAATAGAGTAATAATTTCCTCACAAGCTTTCTAAATATATATATATATACTTTTTATCAGGCATGGGAGTGGTTTATTGTGCTGTAAAACAAAATGTTATTGGTACACATGTTAAATTCACATCCCTTCCCCCATCAGTGTGACATTCAAGCTGGTCCTGCCCTACCTAGTAGCTGTCATAATAATATATAGCCCTAATGTACTTTAATGGTACATCTTATTTAACCAAATTATGAAATAGATTATTATTGTTATTACCATCATTTTGAATAAAGTTGAAAAAAAATATATATGATGATGGAAACAAAATATACACTTAAATTTCAAATGATTTAAAATGATTTAAAATGGTATTTAAAACCAATTTGTAGAAAAAAATGAAATAAAATATAATTAGTCATGTAAACAATGTGGCAATTTTCTAAGTTCCAGTGCACTTTTAATTGAACAGTAATAGTTTAGTCCAGGCTTTCTAAAAGAGTTTAGCTTTAATGGCCACATAAGTTCATGTTTCTGCAGAATATTCGGGATGTCTCCTTCAAGATCACCCATGTCTATGCAATCCAGGATCTGAAACTTAAAACCCGTGTGTCTTTTATGAAGAGAAAGGTGTTTGGCTAGTGCATTATTTTTACATCCAGAGCGGATTTCTGACAGATGACATGAAATCCTTCGCTTGAGTTTATTTACAGTCTTGCCCACATAGAATGCATCACATTCATTGCACTGTGCCCTGTAAATTACTTTTTTAGTGTTACAGTCACCCCCTGCACTGGTTTTAATGATCTTCTTTAAATAAGGGCAATAAAAATCACCTTGCTGTATAAATATACAAAATGTACAATTAGTTTCACATCTTTTAGTGCTTTTCTCACATGGTCTAGGTTTAAATTCAACAAAACTTCTAATATTCCTGGCCTTCCTATAAACAAATGATGGGACTTCACAATTGGTTTTAAATACCATTTTAAATCATTTGAAATTTAAGTGTATATTTTGTTTCCATCATCATATATTTTTTTTTCAACTTTATTCAAAATGATGGTAATAACAATACTAACTAATTATACAATTATATAGATTTTTAGGGTTCTTGTACACAGACCTGAAGAAGTCTAGAAGGACGAAAGCGATCTTTGTTAACAATAGGTTATGAAAATAGAAACTGATTTTTACATGCAAAATGTATATGTATATATTTATATATAATTTTTGATCGCAAAATGAACTAAGGTTTATATATTTCCAGCCATGTAGTATATTGCCTTGTATATAAAATCATAGACTTAATAATCTATTTCATAATTTGGTTAAATAAGATGTACCATTAAAGTACATTAGGGCTATATATTATTATGACAGCTACTAGGTAGGGCAGGACCAGCTCGAATGTCACACTGATGGGGAAAGGGATGTGAATTTAACATGTGTACCAATAACACTTTGTTTTACAGCACAATAAACCACTCCCATGCCTGATAAAAAGTATATATATATATTTAGAAAGCTTGCGAGGAAATTATTACAATATTTTTGTTTTACTTGGATCGCTTGTCTGTGTACTTAATAAAGGATTTTCGACTGTAAACAGACTGCCTGCCTTGCTTGGATTACTTTCGAATACTTAGTAATGCTGTAGAATTATATATTTTCTATTATTACTTTTTGACTTGAGTTTACGTTCGCTACTTCTACTACTATTGTCTGATCTGATTATATACAGTGATTAACTAGAAATATATGGACTGAAAATCTTCCACACAGAGAAGTTTCTTACACTGTTTTGTATATATGACTTATGGAGACATCTGTAGTCGTCTCTGAGCTTACTGGAGGAATTGCTGACGATATGTACTGGGCCCACTCTTGTTTGGCATCTACTTTTCTGAAGTACAAGCAAACACAGGAGGGTTATGGCTGACAAAGTTTGCAGATGACTGCAAACTGGGTGCCGTAGTTGAAAACACATCCGACACAGATATCCTTCAGAAGGGTCTCACAGAAACGGATAACTGGTGCCAGAGCCATGGCCTAAAGTTAAATGCCAAGAAATGCATAGTCATACCCTTCGGGAAAAATAAGGTTACCCCTAGCTACCATATAGGTGGCAATCCCCTGAACACAGAAGAAGTTATTAGGGACCTGGGAACCCAGGTTGACAGTAGCCTTTCATTCGACACTCATATTGCTAAAGTAGTTAGGAAGACCTTCTACATTGCCCACCTTATCATGAAGGGATTCACATCTAGATCAAGGGAAGTCATAGTCTCTATATACTCATCACTCATCAGACCAATGATCGAGTACAATGCCCCACTCGGAATGTATCTGACCCGACACTTGCAGCAGCTGGAGAGGCCACAAAAGTTCCTCACCAAAAGGATAAAGGGTCTCAAAAATCTGTCTTATGCTGCCCGACTGAAAGAACTCCAGTTATATTCAGTTGCTTACCGCTTGCTCAGAGGTGACCTATGCCTGACATACAAGGCCATGTCAAACCCAGATTTGATGAACATGCTTCATCTCAAAAAATCTAGATCCCTCAGAGCCACAAGGGTGGGAGACTTAAACCTCGACACGGTTATTAATAGGACGTGCTGGAGGGATAGATTCATCACCCAAAGACTCCCTATGCTGTGGAACAAAATCCCGGTTTATGTGAGGCAGAGCACCTCGCTGGCCTTGTTCAAGAGGAATCTTGACCAATGGATGGGAGATCGCAGATACACCCCAGGGGTTACCTCAGTGTCACTGCTCGACAGAGGCACAGCAAAATAATGGGCATAGTTTCTCCAAACTAAAGGGGTGGCGTAAGCCACAAAACTATGGGCTAGGCTTATAAATGTCCTCGGGCAGATAGCCTAGTATGAACCTATGAACCTATGAACCTATGATATGTATTACTTTCAAATGTCATGCAGCTTGCATTGAGATAGTATAATTTCTGTAGCTTTGGTAAAGCACATCAAGCTTTATGGGACCATTTTCATGAATTACAGACTAGCTGTAACTGCTAGTAAGTGCACTGATTTTCCTACTCAATTTTGTTTTGCACTGACATATTCTATATACACTGAGGCATATTTGCATATTATAGGTGAAAAATTATATACTGTCTTCTGTTGGTTTCTTGCCATTACTTGCATTTACATGCATGCATACCACAGTATATTTAACTATTTATTGTGACCAACTAGTCTTATTACTGTATTATACTAAGTACAATAAATATAGTGAGACAAACTGCTTCAGTTAATACGCATTTACTATTACATTTTCCTTTTGAATCTACAAGCATGCAACATAGATGCTGTCAGCTCTCTATGGCAAATTCTCAAAGCTTGTTTATACACACTCATATTTATACCAAAAAGTCTGATATTTTTCCACAGTCTGATGTATTACAATCTTTCTTTGCATAACACTTTTCTTTGTTCTTCTAATTTATGATTTGTCTTTGATTCTTTTTCAAGTTCGGTGGTCCAAGGAAACTCAGTCTTGCATTATCTGAAACGTGGTGTTCCAGCACTATCTGAAACTTCAAACAAAAAGGAATACGATCGACTCAGGGTAAAAACAAGGTGCATAAAACAGATACGTAAAATGAAATAAAATGCACCAAGTTAACACATAAACATACGTTTATTCAAACCAAAAATAAAAATAAAAATGGTTAGCGCTTTCACAACTACACTAGTTGCTTCATCAGACACAGTAGTTTAACTTAATAAAGCTTATATAGAAGATGCAATAAAGTCAGCTGACAATCCAGTAGTCACATGTTCCAATGCTTATAAACGTGTAACATTAAATATACATAAATGTAAATATACATAAAAACATAAATAAATATGCATTAATATACTAATAAATGGTTAAACATTACTATAAATATATATAAAAGACTTAGTTAAAATGTTGAGTTTCTGACTTCACATCCTTCAGAAAATATAATAATGCAAAATCTGTCATTCTAGCAACTTTCTACTTTTATAGAAACAGTATCTAAAATCTAAACAAAAAATATGAATGACTCAGGGTAAAAACAAGGTACATAAAACAGATACGTAAAATTAAATAAAATACTTAAAGAAATATAATAATATAATAATTATAAGGATAATGACCATCATAAGGATGATGACCATTCTCTGAATATGTCCCATCAGTTATGGGCAGTGCCAGTTTCTGTTTTTTACTATTAACACTGGGTTATTTGAAACCACACATACAAACTGTAGTGCCACTTTAACAAATCTTTTGAAATTTGAAGGCAATATTGTCCATTTACACAACATTTTGTTCAATTTACAAATTTAGATACATTAGTACTAAATTATAATCTGCCCACCAAAGATACTTGTAATGACTTACTGCCATTGTACTTGTAAATGTACAGTCTGTGAGATATCTTGTTCTACTAGTTTTCATACCAAGCTCTTTTAAATCTGCATTTGGTATCTTTAAAACTTGGAAATGTAATACTGAAGTGCAATATTGTTTTTTTTTTTTTTTTGGTATTGTTGTCCTATCATAGTACAAGTGGATAGTATTTTTACCATTTGATCTGTATGAAGTACTGGCCTGTTACTCAAAATGGTAAATATTTTAACCCACGGTCCTTTTCTTGTATTACTGTGTTGTTTATACAAATAAACAGTATTGGTAGAAATCATACCTTTTTTCCCGTTGAGTTTTTTCTTATTTTTGTGTTATTGTCTACACAATGTGACATTTTTGCATGATGTCTTTCCTTGTCAGAACTGTTACATTTTTTGAGGTAATGTACAGCATCTAATAGAGATAGAGCTGTTTACTGAAATGTTTGTCAGTCTTTGATTCTTTCTCTGCTTTTATGTATGCCTGACCTTGTTTAGCTAACCATGCTGTTATATTTGTGTTAAATGTTATCCTCCCAAATGTACATGCTGTATGCTTTTTACAACTGAAATTGTCTTGTGTTCTATTTTGTGTAGCATTTTCCTAAGTTTTATTCATGAAATATTGTAATTCCCTTTGTTTTGATGTTCAGAATGATGCAAATGAAATACAGATGCATTTTTATCTATAGTTCTTGAAGCATGTTCCAGACACTAAACATTCAGCTTGTCTCAAGCTGTACCAGAATATATGTATTCTAGCAAATAGAAATACATGTATTTAACTAACTATATTATTTCTACATATTTTATAGCAACAGATGTGTATATGCATCTAACTAGCAAATAGAAGTCCACATGCATTTATACATTTTTCAGCATATCTATCACTGTATACATTCCCTCTGTTTTATTTTAAATACAAGACTGTCTATATTAGTATGTACATTTTTATTTAAGTTATATTGCTACAAACTAGAAACACATTGGGAAACAAAACATTTAGTTTTCTTTTGATACAGCAAGTTAACACAGTTTTATATTGTCAACACAATGATAACAAGCATTACCAGTTATGAGCTGTATTTTGCAGTTGCTGAATATGACTTTATATAGTGATGCCCTATACAGTAATTTATTGACAATACTTGAAGATTTTATTGCAAAGGCATTGCAGTCTTGTTTTTTGAAAAAAAAAACACATATGTTAGAAATGTCAAGCTGTGACTTGTTACTCTATTTACATAGATAATCCATTTACTATATACTGTACAGAATACACTTGCTTATACAGATTGTTTTTGCATTTGTATATACATGGCTGTAATGTATACTCAGTCCAGTTTTCAAACTTCACATTAAACTGAAGCCTGCTAATTACATTACGTGAAACAATAAAATGTATTTTTGGTATTATCACTTTGCACTTTTATTTGAATCCCTTTTGCAGTACTGGTTACACAGTTAGTGTAAAATTGAAAGCATGCCCTTCCCCATGTAGTATACATTATTTTATTGCAGTATTGTTTATTTGCTTTATGCTATAAGAATTGAATATATGCTTGTCCTTATGGCTGTTACCTGGAATGTGACACTTTGGTCTTACACATTTACTTTTTGATTTGATCATTTTTTTGGGCATTTTCAAAAACAGAAAATATTTTTATAAAGGTTTTGCTGTTGCCTGTACTGTCAAAGTTGTAGTAGGAATTGCTTTTACCCATTTTGAAAAGACGTTTACTGTTACTACTAGCTATTCGTACCCTCCCTTTTTGTAAAGGGACTTGCATAATTAACTGCATAATATAGCCCATGTACTGATTGTACTCAGAGTAGTATTTACTTACAAACAGATTATTAATGACATGTATGCACAATTGTGACGTCTTATTACAATTACTAAACAGGATTTTTGTAGATTTTTGTGCTTTTTGCTTAATGCTGTATGTGAATACTTAACAATAATGTTTTAGAAAAACGTAAGTCATTTGGCCTAGTGACCAGTCTTGTTTCCTTGACCTCATAAATTTTAGTACCAGTAACAGTTTATGTTATGTAACATTCCTTGTAACTACCCATTCCAGCCTGGAAAGATTTGAACTCGCATTACTTACTTTTTTCTTTCTGCGCATTCTAGATGCTTAACCTATAACTCCTTTAGCACTTACTCATGCATTTAGTCATTCGTTAATATACTTGCAACTTGATAGTAAAAAAAAATTATAATTTGCCTAACTATGCATAATATTGCTTTTGAATACTGTTTTTGCTGGAGTCTCTGCTATTTTTGATGCTATTATACAATTACAAAATATTGTAAGAAACAAGAGATATTGGCTTAACTAACACATGCTTAAAACAAATATATTTACATGATTTACATTTGCTATTGTGTGCCTTTTGCTGCACTTTAGGTGAAAAGAAAATACATGCAGTCAGTCTTGTGACGTCATGTCTTTACTGAGTTTAATTACTTTTATTTGATCTGTATACCCTAGAATTGCTTTGTTATTTTAAATGTTTTTTAACTGAATGAACGTTTGTGCTGTGTATGCTTAACCATTTTGTAAAGGTAGAACAGTATGTCGTAAATTATTTTCTATCAGTGTAGTTGACTGCTGTTGCTTTAACTCTTTACTAACCAGATTATATTTGTTAGTATTCTGTTTTGCTGACTTTAACGCTCTTATGCACTTCTGAAAAAGTGTTTGCATATGTTGTCTGAACTTTCTGAACTCATTTTGACTGTGTCTCATAAGTTTGTTAAATCTTTTTGTCAGTTCACCATGAACCTCATCTCTGTTTTTATCTGTTTTGTAATGTGCAGTGGTTTTATGCCACTTTTGTCTAGCAAGATGTACAGAAGATTCTGGAAATAACTGACTTGACTGATATTGTAACTCTGAAATTAACACTTTACATGTGGTGACAGGACATAATGCATCTGGTTGTTTAACATTACTTTTATGACATTGCACACAGAAAGCAGTTTTATATGACTTGCACAATAAACATTTACTGTCATACCAGTGATGTTGCTGTTTAAGATACCAGTCAAACGTAATGCATTTACATAAAGCATTGACATCAACTTTACCTAGTAAAGTACTACATGTGCTACAGTTATGTTTATACCAATCTTTAAATACTGACTATTCATGTGCTGGACTATTATTACTGTGTACCTGAAAGGTAGTGTTACATTTTATACTTTTCTGTCTCATGGCATCGATGTTGTAGAATGAAAAACAAAAAGAAAATAATGTGTGGAAGGTGGCCAAGTCTTCCATTGAGAAAGCATGGAAAGTCCCTCGTTGATTCTCCCAAAAGGTGGTCATACATAGCTGGCAGATTCAGCTGTGTGAATGTACAGGATCTGTGGAACTTGCAGAGATGCACTGTTCTGCTACTGGAAGTACTAACTGAATAAAATGAAAAAGAAGCTGTAGTTGTCACAATAAGAAACCATTTGGTCCATCAACTGTGGCTCACCATTGAAAAATGATATACTGCCTTCTGTTGGTTTCTTGCTGTTACTTGCATTTACATGCATGCATACCACAGTATATTTAACTATTTATTGTGACCAGCTAAGTCTTATTACTGTATTGTACTAAGTGCAATGAATACGCTGAGACAAACTGCCTCAGTTAATATGCATTTACTATTACATTTTCCTTTCGGATCTACAAGCATGCAACACAGATACTGTCAGCTCTCTATGGCAAATTCAAAAGGCTTGTTTATAAACACTCATATTTATACCAAAAAGTCTGATATTTTTCCTCAGTCTGATGTATTACAAACTTCCTTTGTTTAACACTTTTCTTTGTTCTTCTAATTTATGATTTGTCCTTGATTCTTTTTCAGGTTTGGTGGTCCAAGGAAACTCAGACTTGCATTGCCTGAAATGTCGTGTTTTAGCACTATCTGAAACTTGATGTTCCAACTTTATCTTGCTTGATGTTACATCTCTTTACTTCATTGATGTCCTTCCAGCTGCCATCTGTGCAGTTATTTTTACAGACTTTGTTTCTCAATAACATACTCCTTTACATGGATGCCAATATCTAATTAAGCTATATATGCTTGCCAGCACACTTACTATTTTTCTGCATTTTATACTATTCCTAAATTAACCCTTTATATTTCATATCATTCTTGCAGCTTTTTATTCAAGCTAATGATCATGCTAGCAACAGTTTTGAAAGGACAGTGAATACTATTATTCTTTTAATAGGCTTATCCACAACTTTTGTGCTATCAGTGAAATGCTCTGGATTCTACGAATGTTATAGAATTTGGTCTGGAATGTTTCAAATCACGCCAGTTAATAAAAAATGCATGAGGCTGTAAAAACTTTTAAGAACTACTAACTGCATTCAGTAAAATATGTGTATTTATATTTATATAAATAGATGGTAGTGACACACAATAAGTATCCTTCATGTACAATTTCCTAAATCCTCTTGATGAAAAAAGAACAAATAAATAATTTATTTTTTCACATATGTATATTTCTTTACTTAAAAA
The DNA here is from genome assembly GCF_019279795.1 of Protopterus annectens. Taxonomy (NCBI): domain Eukaryota; kingdom Metazoa; phylum Chordata; order Ceratodontiformes; family Protopteridae; genus Protopterus; species Protopterus annectens. The sequence continues at coordinate 926,243,114 of NC_056747.1, forward strand.
GGGTAACATGACTTTTTGTTTGCTGCTCATTTATAAAGTGTTTATAAGGTGTCAATTTATTAAACTGCTCAACTTCAAAAAAATTAACTTTAACACTTTTTGGTAATGATTTTAGTACAATGCCATCATCACCTCATGATAAAATTAATGGTTTAGATTCATGAAGCCTCCTAATAACATTATGGAATTCAACATGATAATGTTATGCCTTTATGAATAACCCTTTTTGTGGTGTGAGTGAGTGATTCATAAAATAATACTCGTAATTTTTCACTTTTGTACAGATGCTCTAAAATGTACTTTATGTTATAGTTTTTAGAATGATTACTTGAAAGCCTGACACACTTTGAATATACTGTATATAGTTGTCCCTTACTGGATATTTGTTTGAACAAAGAATACATGATTATTTTATTATTGTAACCCTAGAAACAATTTACTATTTTATTGTATTATCACTTATTTGTTTATGACAATTACAAAGCCATTTTAATCATATTGTATTTAATATATATTCAGTAATTCTTTTTGCTTGATAATAAAACTTCTTGTCTCCCTGTAAAATGCTCAAATAGTCCAAAAGCTTGAGCTTGTATTGTGTGATCTGTGTTGTTCTAATAAAAGTTATATAATCAGAATATTTGCAATGCTGAATACAGTCCTATTTTCACTGAACAGGTTTCTCCATGAATCACACACACTGGCAGTCATTTGTCAAGAAATGAGAGAGATTTTTATTTTCTGTCTTTTTTAATTTTAATTTGCATTTATTTATTTTACAATTTTAAATGAATGTAAATTTTAAATATAAGTAATACACCATTCATATAACAGCTATTTCCATTCTAAATAATGTTTATGTTCTAGAAATATGTTATCTTTTTTATTTTGAAGTTACATTTCTTTGTTAAAATGTTGTAAAACACTATCACTGTATGCTTTTTTCCCCAATACTTTTAATGTATTTTTGAATAAAACATTACCTTTTCTGTAAATAGTTTTGGTATGAAGGATATGATGATAGTACAACTATATGATGATTACATAATAACTTTTAACTTTTTAAGTTTTAATGTACTATAAATTTGAATATCATTCAAATTGTTTATAAATTTGATTTTAAATGAAGTTCAAATAAGCTATAAGGTAGTCATTGTACTTACATATGTATTACAAGCAAGCATTGTGGAGATCAATTTTATTGTGACATGGAGGTGAAATAGGTAAACTGTATTTATCCAGATGGCAGCTAACAACTATGATTACGTAGAATTCATGCACATATACATTGAATAAATACATGTATTTCTATGTGTATGTGTGCCTGCACTTATGCATGTTTGTGTGCATCCTGGGGTAGTGTTGGCATAAGATCTAGCTCACTCACTGACCCCTGAAGAGGATTAAGCACATATAGGAGAATGAACATGTGTGTGCATGGTACTGTTAATGGATATGGAAGGCTCATTAATGGGGGGTTAGAAAAGTTTAGGTGGTTTGGGTTAAGAGCAAGGTTATAGAAATACATAGTGAATCAGTGGAATCCGTGATAGTATTCTTTGAAGGGAAGGGGCACAGGGAGTGGAGATTACCAACAGCATGGACTAAGTATGTAGAAATCGGTATGATTCTGGAGAAAGATAATGTGATTAATAAAATGGGAAGGAGCTGATAGGCTAAAAAACAGATATGTGGTTCTATGGGGATAGTATGATGGGGAGAACAAGCTTAGGCATGTTTTGATATCCTGTGTATGGTTGAGGAAAGTCAGAGGGAGTTTAAAAGATCTGGATGGTGATGAAAAGTCTAAGGATTAGTAAAAAGAGGTTGAGGACACAGTGTGGGGGAAGACAACTGGAGCAACCAGACAATAGGAGGTATGTGATAGTCAAAAATAAGGAACAGAGATCGAAAGTGAAGAGGGCTTCAAGTATGTTACTGGCCACTTAGGAGGGGAAATTTGGCCCTTCTCATGATCTACTTGTAAATTAGAAAATAATCAGTAAAATGCACTATTTATAGAAAGTCATGAAAAGGGAAGAACTGCCCCAGCTGAATGGCAGCTAAAACAGGCAAAAGTAAAAAGGGAGATCAATTTTCTCAGGAAATAAAGTTACCTGCTAAAACTTTACAAGGCAGCACATATGTCAGAGCTCTGACACTACAGGCATTATGGTATAAGAGAGAATGAAGTCAGAAATAAGTGCAACGAATAGGAAGCTGGATAAAATGTATGAAGAGATAAACTGACAAATTCTCTTGGACTACATAAAATCTAATGATAAAAGATTAGAAGGGATGTAAGAGGTTACCAACAGCTATGGGGGAGCAATAACAAGAGATCTACAAAACTCAGAAAGATCTTGCTGATATTTTTTTTCAAGAAGTAAATTTATTTATTTATTCATTGGCATTTGATTACTGGGAAAGGCCAACTAGGTAGGTGCCCATTTTCAGTAGAGGCCCAGGGAAAAAAGCTGTAAAGTATTACAAATACATTTTAAGAACAATAGATTTACAATATTTAAAAATAATGCAAAAACGTGTACAGCTTATATAATTATACCAAATTAGACATAATGTGAAAATATTGGTTAATAATATATATAACTTATATGACATTGATTTAATATTTAGAGAAATTTAATCCATTTTACATAGAAATTAAAGGTAAGTTAGTGTAATACAAACAGGAATTGCAAAATGCAGTGAGAGAAGAACAGGGTTATGGCATATTAAAAATGAGTTGGGGAGAGAAAGTGATGGAAGAAAGGAATTCAATGAAGAACTGAGAGTAAGATGGTATAAGGTATGAAGAGGTACTTGTTCATATTTAGGGATGTAGTTTATCATGGGAATGAGCAAGAACAGAGACAGATTTTGGCTAGGAAGTCTTTCAGAGTGGTCTTAAAGGACTGGAGGAAGAGGATTGATCTGATGACTACAGGTAAGAAGTTCCAGGCCTTAGCAACACGGTATGAGTATAGACCATACCCAACAGGTTTGATAGGTTTGACAGAGAGGGATTTTTGGTCATTGGATCATAATGACCACTTGGGAAAGCAGTTGTGTAGAATGGCAATAAGTGCTGGACAAGCAGATTGATACTGAAAAATGTATAGGTGTTAAGAAGCTGTGTATATGTCAGCTGATGGGGTAGTTTTAATCGGTTTAGGCTTTTTAGTGCTATACAGTGCTGGATTCTGAAAGGGGTATTTGCTGAAGATTTGATCATTTAATTATAGCATCATTCAAGTTTTGATTTTTGTGATGCCTGGAGGTTAGTAAGGATGGGATTGCCATAAAATAGTGAGGGGAGGAGGTAAGTAGTGGCAAGTGCAGTTTTAATTGCATTGGTGAGAGAGAATTTTTGGTAAATTGTTTTTATGCAATTTTACAAATGCAGGTCAATTTTAAGATTGACTAATATCCCTAAAAATTTGTATGAGAAGTGACTTCAAAGGTTGTATTATTAAGAGGATTTTAAGTTTTGTTTTTTCATGAGAGAGGGATTTGGGGTAAACAGTAGCAGTTTTTTTTTTGAGCATGAGCTGTGAGCTAGAAAGCCACATTTCAGTAGCTGTAAAAGCTTCCTAAATCATTTTTGGAGATGCACCAGGTTGTCAGATATACATATGAGTGTGGAGTCATCCATATTGTATTGGGGGCCTGTTGTGTGGATTTGGGGATGATGTTATTGAGAATGATAAAGAGGAGTGGACCAAGGATAGAGCCTTGTGGTCCACCTGAGGTGACTGGGAGGTATAGAGAAAGAGGGTGGAGTACCATTTTAGCAGGTAGCTTTTGAACTATAGAAGGGTGGGCTGAGATAGACCTAGTGAGGGCATTTGAAGTAGAAATTTGCTATGACAAATTGTGTCCAAGGCTTTAGACCAGTCTTAAAATAAGAAGGAGACTAGTTTGCCATTTTCTATAATTTTACTGACAGTATCTATATAGGTTAGAAGTGCAATTAGTACTATGGGAAGCAGTATTGTTTGGGAAATAGAAGTTCTTCCTGCAGGAGGTAGTTTAGCAATTGTTTTTGAATACATTTTTCAAATATTTTGGAGAGGGGGATACGATTGGTATAGGTCTAAAGTTAGCAATGTCTGCTGAATGTCATCCTTCAGGTAGAGGGATAATGTGTGAATTTTTCCAGAGAAAGAATCACTGGTAGTAGTAACTGTGGTTCAGAGTCATACAACTTAGTTGATAATAAGGTCTTTATCATGGTTAGCATGTCTCTGAATCACAAAATACAGCATCGTGGAGACAGGGTCTTTTTAGCGCAAGAGCAGTATGGCTTACCCTAGGCCCTTTAATGAATTCCCAAGTATGCATTTATGGGAGTGATTTTTCTGTGTAGTTTCTGTAAAGCTGAATATAAAGGAGAGAAAAGCACCTTAATGCCAAACTACTAGTGGGTTTTCTTGAGCCACTGTTACAAGAGGTTTTATACAGCACCTTTAAGATCACAAAACACCATACAGCTTTGGTGTGTGTGGAGGGGTGGGAACTGGCCTATGTTTATATATATTGTAAAATTATGAAGACTTTTAATCACACTACAGGAGAATTATGCTTTTCAGGCAGAAGATTACACTATAAATCACTAGACAATTCGTAACCCTTTTGAGACAAGTAAGGGGTGTTTAATATCACTGAATAGAACCTTATTAAAATGAAGCTTCCCACTGGGGTTGAGGAAGTTTTAGCTATAACTTAAGACCTTAAATCATTGAGTTCCTCAATATTGATACATATTCTTGATATATATGTTTTGTTGGTGTTCTTTTCTAAGATATGTTTCACTTGTATTGCGGTTATGAATAGGATGCCGGTTGATGATCTTTCCTCTATGTAAGAAATGAGCACTTATTGACTGGTTTCTTTTAGAGTTTGTCAGAATCCAGAGGAACTATATTTGCATTGGTTTACTGGGCAAGATTTTCATGAGCATTATGGAATTTAATTTTGAAGTCATTATTCTCCATACTGTTTATGAGAAAAGATACAGTTTTATAAATACAAGACAGATTTCAAGGGTATTTAACCCTGATTTTACAAACTGCTTATTGTATAAATAGAATTAAATCATGTTTCTTTAGATGGACACCAAAAATACCTCTGATGATGCAAACTGAATGGATTTCATGGAGTCCTTTTGCTTGGTTTGTATCCCCTCTGCCCATTTTTTGTAAATATGTTGTTTTTGTCACATGAGGACTCTGGTATTGTAAGGCTGCAGTGAGGATTTTAAGTGGTTTTCTTGTTGGGAGTAGGAGTAAACAGGAAACCCCTTTGACAATATGGTTTAAATTCGGTAACACTGTTCTACGCAGACATGACAGATTTGGAGTACTACAATCGGTCTGTTTGTCTACATGCTGTGAATGTAAGCAGATGATGTATTGTTACCTTGTTGGATATGGACAAATTGTTTCTAGTAATCTGTGATCTTTTTGATGCAGATTGTTGCCTCATTGGGATCAATCTTTACTATCTGAAGATTAAGACTGACTTCTCAGAAAATACACACTCACTGCTGCATTAATGGATCAAGTTCTCATTAAATGGATCAGTTTATGGATCAAGTATTATTTTCTCATTATTTTGTCTCTATTGGCTGCTGCCACCAGCATCCTACCAACTAATGACCCTATTAATTTCATCCACCACCAGTGGGTTGGCTGGGAATGGTCATCATTAAGGCAACCATCAGGGCGGTATGATTTTTATAATTAAGCTGTACCCCTTGCACCAGCCCAGCAGTAACCCTGTGGATGGAATATACAATGAGAGTCAGTTCTGCATTTTCTCCCTCACCTCAGAAGGGATTACAACAGCAGAACAACCTTGCTCGTACACAGAAACACCAATCAGTGAATTTCTCAGTCTTAGCCGTGCACATGTGCCCTCAAGCATGCATTCCCCCTTCCCCATGACAGGCATGCCTGCTCTCCCCTGCACCAAGTGCCAGTGCTGCTAATCGCACCCTGGTCACATGGTGCATAGTTAGGGCTCCATCCATTTACACTAACTTGCTGACTTGTGGCGAAACTATCTAGTAATTTTTCACCCTAAGCATTTATCAGTGCTGGACAGTAATGATTTAGATGGTAGAAACTATATAGTGGAACAGTTACAGAGGACCTGTCCTACAGGTATGCAAAATATGTTTGACAGTGCACCTATGAATAGGTAACAGATTCTACATCAGATACTTTGACTATGTCAGTTTTTATCCTACCTAGCATGCAGACCATCAGCCTTCCTTTCATAGGTAGACAATCTTTTTGCTCCCCTGATCTGTCAACCCCAGCACCTAACTTCACTCTTTGAAAGGTTCCTTCTTTCTAGTGGGAAATTTGCCTTTGCATAACCATGGTCTTATGAGCCAGTGTTAGATGTGAGAGTTGGGTATTGGAAATACCCTTATCTTGGCAGGCTAGATGCCTTCTTAACCCCTTCCCCTTAGTTGCTACAGACACTTTGCTGAAGTAGGGCTTGTAATGCACATTTTGCTGAAGTAGGGCCTGTAATGCACATTTGGGAAGTGTTCATGTTTCCATAGAATTGAACCCAAGTTACAGTGTTGCACATTGTTTGGTAAGCCTATGAATCAGTCAACAGATGTTCCTCTGCTGATTTGCTCCCTGGTCTCCACCAGGTAGATGTTGCACAGAACTTCGTCTCAGGATGGGTGAACCAGTAATGGCTGCTCACTCCCATCTCTCATGGCTGTTTGTTTTTCAGTGCCAGACCCTCTCATCATAGCCTCAACAGTGGACCATCTACAGAGGATCTACCATACAGGTATAAAGCATATCCTTCACAGGGCACTGATAATTAGGTATCAAATTCCACCTAAGATACTTTACTCATGCCAGGTAAACCCACAGTGTCCTCTTGGAGATGTTGAAGATGCCCATTTTCATGACGTTTGGTAGTTTCTCATGATTACCTTTATATCATAACCTCTTGGCTTAAGGCTGGACTTTATTTATTCAGTCATTTATCTATATTTCCATCTGTCTAGCATCTATCCATCTCTTTAGCTCTATCTATCTATCTATCTATCTATCTATCTATCTATCTATCTATCTATCTATCTATCTATTTCACCAGGATATTAAAAAAAGCTGAATTACACAAGGTTATTGTGGCAGTATATCTCATGCATAAAACTATTGAGATACCATTCCTAAGACAGTTTATGTGTTGCATATGCCACTGAACCAGGTATGTGAGACACTGCATTCACAATTCTATGTATGTGTGTTGAACAAAAAGTTAATTCTAGGGCATAGGTCCAGACTCATACAACAACTGGAATGCCCACAGAGATACCTTACAAAAATGATACTAGGCTTAAACAACATGTCATACATGGACCAACTCAATGCTCTGTCACTATGCTCAGTACCCTACAAAGTGCTAAGAGGTGACCTGTGTCTGGCATACAAAGAATCTTCTGACCCAGTACTAATGGATTTACTGCACATCACGTCCAGTGGCATCAGAAATACTTGGTCTAGGGATCTAAACCTCTTCTGCAACATGAGTGGAATATTTTGGTGGGACAGATATATCTCGCAGGGGATACTAGTGCTCTGGAACAGACTCCCCTTCCATGTTAATCAAACTTCATTCTCATCCATATTCAAGTGCAACTTGGATCTATGGATGGGAAGCAGAAAATGTATGTCAGGACTGCCCCCAGCACCATGGGATAGGTAAGGCCAGTCTACAACCAAATGGGATAGGTTAATTCAAGCACAAAAAGGGAAACAACTGTTAAAGTGATAATTGTATTTAATGTATAGAACCCTGCTACTGTGCGGTCTGATTTATATAATTCCACAAGTTCAATTATAAGTTATCTGATCTTCATTCTATTGATTTAATTTCATATTTTTCAGTTGATCTGTACCACACTATGATGCATGAGTAACTGTTTTGTAAATATATTGGAAACATAATCAGGATGGGCTAGCCTAGGCTTCTGTAGTATTTACTGAGGCTCCCATTGCCATATTTAAAATAAAAATCTTGGAACTAGCTATGTTCATATAGTGAAGGCATTACCTGCATTTGCAGTTAATAAACTTTACTGTTTTAACCTTGAATACAGTGTACATATCAGCTGCACTCTCACTTTCTATTGTAAGCAGTACTGCTGCGTTGGTGCAAAATTGCAGACATTATTGTACTAACCTGCAATGTATCGTATACTATGCCCAAGCCCCTGTGTTCTTTGGTACGCAGAGGTGCTCTGCTAGTGCGTATTTCTAAATTAACATCCATCACTACTACTAAACATGGCAAAAGATGCTCAAAGATAGAAAATAGAAAGATAGAAAATACTCACCTTGAAATATATAAATTTCATGGTGTTTATTGTTGTTCTGGTTGCTACCTTGAGCTCAAGTGCTGGTTTATTTTTATTTTTGTTTGCTCTGTGCATTGTTAGTATGCAAAATTGCAGACATTATTGTACTAACCTGCAATGTATCGTATACTATGCCCAAGCCCCTGTGTTCTTTGGTACGCAGAGGTGCTCTGCTAGTGCGTATTTCTAAATTAACATCCATCACTACTACTAAACATCGCAAAAGATGCTCAAAGATAGAAAATAGAAAGACAGAAAATAGTCACCTTGAAATATCCGACTTATACTTTTGTTGTATTGATCAAGGCAACTCACCAGGCATCTATGCAGTTCTATTCAGTAACTAGTATTAAATCCCACTGTGCTGCACCTCCCAAATTTAGTGCAAAACCTAACATAGTTAATAGGAGTGCATGCAGGATATTATCAGCACTAAATAAATAATATGATTGTTTCCTGAAGTGAATTTGTATAAAGGCATCTACTAGAGCGGGGGGAGCCACGTTTGTACATGCCTATTAATGTCAGCCACCTCCACTATATAGTAACTCTGTTTATTGTATACAGTTTTAATTATTCCTCAATGCCTGTAAGACCATACTTCACCTGAACTCATACATTTCAATACACTGGGATAGTCTACAGTGCACAGAAACCCACATTATCTATCCAAGAACTGTAGCAAGGAACTCTGTGCAGCCTGGCAGCACCAGTGAAAATAGAACAAAGAAACAAAGAGGCTTGCTAAGTTACCAGGTAGCATGGTATAAGGGCTGGAATCTCTGTCCTCGTGAACTCTTAAGGAGGGCAAGGGAATGTGAAAAAATTAGTTGTAATAAAAATAAATGTAGGCTTTTTTCATTACTGGCACCCCCTTCAACCTGGCACATTGGCCAACAGCCGCTCCTTCATGCTCTTGCAGTAGCTCTGAGGTGGACTATACCACTTGATTAATTGTAAGACTGGCATTGCTACATCATGATTCTGTATACTGTACACTACAAAATATTCCCTGATATGACATGAACTGAACTGTGAAACACCTACCATTCCAGAACAGGACCTTTCAGAGCATTTTCTATATTACTGAGAGCATTTTCCTCTAAATAAGGTTGTCCTAATGCCAAACCATATATGGAAACCTCTAGACTCAAAAACATAAGGCTGTATAGAAGGGAAACAAAAATGCTTCTTCTTCTGAAGACTTGATTCATTACAGCCACCAAAATCACCCAGTAACAAATTAAATGACAAAAAGCTGTTAAATATTTTTCAAAATAATTCAAAAAGAAGAATAAGACATTCTGTTTAACAGTTAGGCAAAATGGACAATCTTTTAGAACTTCCATTTGCAACTCTGTAAAGCAGGTAGACTTCTAAGACAAGAATGTTGTTATTAGAATAACTTAGAGACTCAGCCAGCAGAAATAAGTTGCTTCCACTTCCTAGTTTGCAGGTGAATTTTTTTCTGGTTTAATTTTAACAATTCAATCAACGTATGTAAAACATAGCACTGAAACTTGATTAACAACCCAATCAGTAAGAGAGACAGCTATTACAAAAAATGATATTTGTTATTTTAGGAAATGGACTTAAATGTCACAGGAGATTTGATAGAATAAGTAATCTTAGAAAATGCTTGAGTTAGGAGTTACATTAACCATGCATAGAGTACTAGGTGAACAAGACGTAATGGTGATAATATTCCCAAAGCCCTGGCCTTAAGATAATTGTTCGGTACATGCAAAATGGCTTAAAACTGCATTGCTATTCAAAGCAAATCTGTGTTTCATTAAAGACTGCTACATACTCATACATAACTAAATGTAAGTTTATGTGGTATAGCATAAAAATAACTGTGATATGACTGTGAAGTAGAGCACTATGTAAACAAGGCTGTCAACACAATGCACCTGATTCATAAATAATACAAAACACTGCAATCATTAGTACACAGTTAAGCAAGGTACTCTGGGAAAATTATTGCTTACAACCTTTGAAAGAAACAAGGCTATCAGTAGAGCAATACAGATGCAGCATGGAAGGAGAGTGGTGGCTAGAAGGCATTCAGTGATGCAGATGACACACACACACACGCGCGCGCACACACACACACACACACACACACACACACACCTAGTTAGGATACACTGATGCAGGTAATTGTTTGTTAGGTATAACACAACCATGCTGACAAGTCAGCATCCCCTTACAAGGCATCATATATGACACCTGCTGAGTGGACACCACAGCAGCAAGTCTGTGTAGCTAGTCCATCCACTAGTCACCAAGGATGGATTATACTAGCCCCAGGGTCATTCCTGTGGTTAGCATACAGTACACTAGACATATCCCAGTTAACTCTGTCAAGAATATCGGATGTAGCCTTTACCTTCATTCAGAAGCACAGTGGAAAGATATCAAGTTTCTGGACCCTCCACAGGAACAACATAAAATGTCAAATGTCACATATCAAACTCAGAGACTCAAAAGTCCTTTAAAAAATCTGCCACCAAAGAATCAACAGTCACAGGCCCTTTTCACAAACCATTTATCCAAGTTATTTTCAAACTGAGATAGTAGGCTTTCCCTCCCCAGTGTTATATACAACATATTCCATAACCTACCAGCCCTTATATGGAAAGAATTCCCGAACAAGTTAGTTTTATGAGATTCGACATCAACAAATTATTTCATGTATTCATTAAATGCCCAGCTTTGTTAATACCAACCCCTATGGCATATTAATCATTATAAATTCATGTAGGTGCCATTAAGAAGTCTCCTCTAATAAATCTGTAATTCACTGAATTAAGGGATCATGCTTCCAATCTACTAACATAATCCTTCTCTTTCATACATAGCTTGCTGTATGAACAAACTACAGCCCCAAACTCGATAATGAGATGAACAATAACTTTATATATTGGCAACACTACCTTTGCCTGGCTAGAAGAATTTGTTCTTAAGATGCCTGATAACTTCCAATAGATGGGTTTGAAAATTAAACATATCATCAATGTTAATGTCCAAATCTTTAATAACATTAACTTCATAGTATATGGATAACTAGGATTATTAACACCAAAATGCATAACCTTAGTTTTCCTGATATTACAATCCATGACATTCTCTTTTGCCCAGTGACCAAGTCCATCTAAGAATGCCTGAAAAGAGTATTGATCTACCATGTAAGCACTGCACAAGGTAACAAATCTTCTGGTAATGCTTAGTGTCACAGGCTGCACACATATAGCCACACACACTCCAACAGAATGAAAAAGGGAAAACACTTATGAAGTGGAAGAGTTTCAACTCTATTAACTGCCAGATAGTCTTCAGTGTGGATGGCATGACCACCAATTTGTTCTACAAGCATTCCACAACTGATAGCAATACACATTTATTCTACAGCATTATAAAAATAACCATGAAATTGGGCTACACTATTAGACAAACATAATATTCTTAATGCTGCTAAACTACAGTTACCACCTCTAGAAGATTCTTTCACCAAATAGGTTAAGCCGCTTGAAATTGATACCACTAAGACATTGGCAGTAAGTTAATGAATTTATATAAAAATATATCCTCCAGTTTAGCAATAAATGGAGTGTTGCTCACTATTAAAATTGCAGGTTTGAATTTTATTTATTTTATATTATTCATCTTTCATTGAATGGGTTGGTCCCACTTGGTCAATGGCCTATCTTCAGGGGAGACCCAAGGTGGTGTTCATGGTTTACTAGCATGTACTCATCACACAGGTAGTCAAGTCCACCTATGTAAATCCCACGTTGTGAACATTGTAATGCGAAAAACCAACATTACTGACTGTCCAACCTTGCCTCTCCGCTTCTGGACCTATGGTAACCTATGGGAAAAATAAAAACAGTATATAAATTGAAAATGGAGAATTAAATTTTATGAATGAGGAAATCATGGAAACAGTACAGTTGTATTTAAAGACACATCTTTTAGAAATGAAAATAAATAGGATAGGAAATTAGAAAGTAACAAATTTCAGATAAGAAAGGATTTAACTAGAGTGATTTAGAGGAATTGAATAAAGTCATATTAAAAATCAGAGAGGACATGGTATCTGGATTTGATGAAAATGGATATTAGTTTTATAAAGTTATGAGTAATGCAGAGAAAAAAAACTTTTCTGAGTTCTAGTAAAGACTGGTTAATAATATAAGTATATAAGATATATAGGAATATATGATGTTTGCTGTTTCTTGAGATTTTTGGCGAAAGAGTTGGTGTCTTTTTTTCTGTGCTGCGGGGTTTAAGGTTAAATCCAATAAAAATGAAACTTGTACACAACAGAAAAGAGAAAGGGGCTTATGATTAATGATTCTAGGATTCCATTTCTGTTCTTTGCAACCATTTTGGATTTTAGGTTTGTTAAGGAAAAGAGAAAAGAAAGTAATAACTTATAAAAGAAAGATAATGAGAAGTTAGTGATATGAGGCTGCTTTGTAAAAAAATTCGACAGTAGAAGGGGAATATGGGGACATTAGAGAAAGATAAAAAATGTATCAGAGAATTTATGGTTGAAAATTACTATGTACATCCATTGGAAAAGTTGACCGAGATGCAAAAAATATTATTAAGAAGCAAAAAAGAAGATTACATATTTTAAAAAGTGTGATTATTTTATTTGGCGGTTATCTCTAAAAAATATCAGTAAAAAGAGTAATAATGTATAAGTGGTATGAGGAAAGGAAGTATAATATACGCAAAGAAACTGAAACAGTAGAACATGCATTGTTGCAGTGTGGAAGAATAACATTTTTTTTCTGGAATAATTTTAAGGATATATTTAAAAACAAGGTTTAAAGTTATAAAAATTGATGTGATTTATACTGGGTATTAGGCACATTTGGACAAATTTTTTTTTCTTGTAAACCTTGGTTATCACATTGTACCGAATTACTCTATAATAAGATTTTTGTGAAGAAATTAAGAATGAAGTCAAACATTGGTTGTGGATAAAAAGGTGGAGGTGGGTAGAAATGCAAACTTGTTGTTTTGTTTCACTGGTTTCTTGTTTTAAAATTTTAAATATGTAATATCCTTTTTTTGATGTTCTCTAATTTATTGGATGTAGGTTTTAAATAAATAACTCCTACTTTTTTCGATAAGTGCCATGGGATATTTTATAGCTACCACCAACTCAGGTAGATGTGGCCTTGGTTTAATATCTCAAGGATGGCACACTCAGGAGTACAGCAGCCCCTTTATGCTGGGTTGTAGTGTTTGCAATAGAAAATGATGCTAAGCACCTGGACTGGGAAAAGAATCCATAGCTTTCTGATCTTCAACCACCAAAGGTGAGTGTACTATTTCATTCAATGCCACATCTTTAGTAATAAAGATAAGACTATATCATTTAAGTAACTACTGGATAACAGCAATAATCACTGTCTGACTGTTGGTGAAGCAGAGTTCACCCACTCCTGGTGAAACATACTCATTTGAGTATTAACTTCCTGGTAAGCTTCACTGATCACAGGTCAATTCTGCTTTACTCACCAGGTTAGCCATCACTGTAGGTAAACCACTTATAGAGCAAGAAAAGCTCAGTAAACAGCACTTATAAAGGTGTACAGAAAAATCATGAATTGACAATAACAGTTAAAATAATTACATATGTTTTGTACAATAGTTAATTTAACAGTTTTCCTTTATTACTTAATATATTTAAATTGCACAGTTGGCATCTTTCAGACTGTTCTAGGAAAAAGTAAAAATTATCAAAAAGTTATTTAAACAACTAAGAATATATACAGCTGTAAAATACAGAGAAATTGTACATCTTTCCTGTATTGCAAAAATATATACAGAATGGAAGTCAAGTGTTAAAGAGGGGTGGAAAAAACCATGGACAACATGCATAACATATATTAAAAACTAGAGAAATCAATGCTGTATTGAAGAAAGTATGGAACCATTATCAGAAAGCAAGAGAAAAGTTAATAGTGGTGTAATGAGTGGCATTCCAAAAAGTATAATGCTTTTGCAAAGCACTACACAAGCTGGTTTCTTTTATTTTTACTGAGTTTCATGAAATGTGTCTTGATATGCATTTTTAATATGTTTTTGCACTTAAGTGCAAATAGATGTTTGCTAGATGGACAGCCAGCCACTGTAACCACATTCCAGGAAACTAGGTAAAAATAAAAAAGGTCTTTCGTCTGATTGATTGTTATAATTGCCATGCAATATTTTGTATGTCCTACTAATTATCCCTTTTATAGCAATGCACCTGTTCTAGATTCAACTAAAAACTCTACCATGAGATGTCTTTCACTTAAGATTCCCATACTCCATTCTGTTTGCCCATACTTTGATATCAATCCCTGGTAGAGAAAGTAGTCTTTAGCCTGCAATCCAAATGACTTCTTGGCCTCATCCCATTCTATTACCTTCTCCTCTTTAGTTATTTGCTCCTAATCCCTTGGTTCCTTTGCCAGTCTTCTTCAGTAAATTCATCCCCCCTTTCTATTTTCTGTGCCCTTACTTGCAGTCATCCCTATTAGCAAAATCTCTTTTTTCCTTTCTTGTGTTGGCATGGTTCCTAGAACACTTTCTACTGCTTTATTAATATAATATTCTACAGGGTTATTGTTATTATTGTTACAAATCTGCATCTGAAGTCCTTATCTCTCTTTATTCTTGAATCCCTAGAAGCTTATGCATATTATGAATGCCTACTTTTGGCACCAAATATTCTGACCTGCTCAAGGAGTGGCAAAAACTGAATTTGGATACCGGTTTTGCATATATAAAGCTGTTACTTGAGTTTTTTAAACCCCTGGAATCTTCTCTGAGTGACTCCGTGATACAATAACAACATAGGGTTCAGGACAATGTCCCATTAAGTTTGATTGAGGCTGCATTAGAAGAAGTACTAGGGACTGTTTCTACTTATGAGCTTAGACTTAAGAAGCAGAAACAAAAGAAATTACATAGAGACTTCATGGATTTTAATCAATGATGTGTGTTCTCATGGTCTAGGGGACATGCCCCCTCTGACACACAGAATGGAGTAAGAAACATGGCTCTAGCTCAACAACTTTATTGGTGGCTAGTATTACTAATCCAGATGTACAACCCAAACATTCCATCAGGCTCGGACAGAAGCAGGTTTCTCCAGATCTTTCTCTACCAATTCGAGATATACTCTAGATATGTTGGGAGAGAGGCCGCTCCTGAAGCAGAGGGCGTAAAAGGAGAAGCAATCACCTAGATGATCCACATACACCTACGCTAGAAAAGGTATGGGTGAAAACTACGAAGGGAACAAATCCTTGATTATCAACGTCTCGAGAAGGGTTCTTACTAAATATGAGGAATCAGTTCTTCGGAGAGGACTATCTATTATTCCTGCTGGTGTGTCAACTTTAGGTGAAGTTTCTTTGGATATCAGATTGTTCACTAGAAACATTATGCTTCGTATATTGTTCCCTGACAATCATCAAGTGAGTACCTTTAAGAAACTGAGTACTTTTTGGCCTGTTTTGAATCCAGCTCTAGCAGTATTTGGTAGCATTTGTGAACATGCTCTTAATGACTTATTTAACAATGAACATAGTGCTTTGAGGAGGAAAAGATTTTATAATTTAACAGCAGAGGACTCTTTGGACTGATACTTCCATTATTATCAAGCAGAGGGACAAAGAGGGGGCTTTGGTAGTTATGGATGCTATGTTTTATAATGACAGTATTTTGAACATACTGCTCGATACCAATGTATATGAAGTTGTTTCCATGGAAAATATTGAAGGAATGTGGAGAAGTGTTTGTTATATGTTGCGCAATTGTTTATTGAATAATGATATTAGCTATGAGTTGTACCAGTTTTTTATGGTGGAAGCACTTTTGATTCCACATGATTGTTTATTGAATAATGATATTAGCTTTGAGTTGTATCAGTTTTTTATGGGGAATGCACTTTTTTTCCCACCTTCCAAGGGTTACATAAGGTGCATAAAGATATCATTCACCCACCGTTCAGACTTATAGTGTCTGGCCAGAGATGGATGACAGAATCTTTATCCATATTAATCGAAAAACACCTCAGAGTAGTATTAGAAAAGACAGATACTATTTGACGTGATACACAGTAATCTTTGATACAGCTCTATGAGTATGTAGGTGATGTACCCGTGGATGATGTTCTTTTTGCCACTATGGATGTCTGCTCAATATTCACGGTTATCCCTAACACTGTAGGGATAAAATATGGCAAAGCAGTCATCCCTATTAGGAAAATGTCTTTTCTTCTTTCTTGTGTTGGCATGCTTCCTAGAATACTTTCTGCTGCTTTATTAATATAATATTCTACAGGGTTGTAGTTATTATCCTTAGGAATCTGCATCTGAAGTCCCTATCTCTCTTTATTTCTTGACCCCCCCCATGTTTCATCATCAGCCCTTTCCATTTTGAATTATAACCCTGAGCGTGTGTAATGTATATGCGCCTTAACTGTGTAGCTCTAAAATACTCCTTCAAATCAGGTAATCCTAAACCACCTTGTTATATTCTAAAGATTAACTTATCTCTCTTAAGTTTTGCAATCTTCCCCTCATAAAATCCCAGCTTACTCTGTGAAATGCTTTTTCTTCATTAAGAACCACCAACAACAGCTGTATTTTCTTACATTATGCTTCCCTTTGGATCATTACTGTTCTTTTAATGTTGTCAAATGTTTGCCTCCCCTCCACAAAACCACATTGATCCACATCTATCAATTATGTCAGTACTTCTGCCATTCTTTTAACTAGTATAGACATAAATACTTTGTAATCGTGGTTTAAAACTGAAATGGGTCTTGACCCTCTTTTGGGTAGTACCATCACCATAGCTTTCTTCCAAGATGCTGGTGCTTTCCTTCCTTTTAAAATGCTATTAAACAGAATCTTCCAGGTCTTTATCACCATCTGTTACTCAAAGCTTCCCTGCAGATTGATTATACATCACTGTTTTTATCTCATCTCCTACAACTAGCTGTTAATCCTCATCTTCCTGTAATCTTGGTATAATTAAGTCTTCCATAAATATTTGCATTTGTGCTCTTTCTTGGTTTCTACATTCCATTGCTTTATAGAATTTTTTTTATAAAAAATCCACAATATATCTAACACCTCTATAGGATCTTTGGTTATTTTTCCTTAGCATAGGCTCACGAAATCTGGTGACAATCTTTTCTACCTTCTTTTGCCTAAGTCACTGTGATAAATGTTTTTTGTGGTCTGTAGTTGTTATCAAAAATAGTTACTTAACAGCAATCTTTCCAAACTCATTCTTATTATCCAAATACTCCCCAATTTTCTCTTTTGTACTCTGCAGTTACTTCTGTTCTTGTTCAGTGAGATTCCCCTTATTTTGCAATACTTTGTCAGCTCATCTAAATAATTCTTACTATTTCTTAACCAAGTTTCTTTCTCTTTTATTTCAGTCCTATTTTTAAATTACAGTTTCATTTTATTCCACTCACTAGCTATTCCTTCTGAAGAAAATCCTTTTTCCCTGATAACTCTTTGAATAATTTTCACTGCCCATTCCTGTAAGTCCTCTGTTTTTAACAGATAGGTGAGAAAGCAGCAGCATCTAATTTTTTACTTTATTACTCTCCATTTTTGTCTAAGTTTTTATTGGCTCATGATCTGAAATAGTTATTGGGTATGTGTCAAAGTTTCAATTAAATGTACACGTTCCTGAAAAAATATAATTTCCTTCTTGTTTGGCCCAGTTATTTTACATTGCAGAATAATATGTAAGCTCTGTCTGAGTTCCTACTACTTAATTCACATTTTCCATACCAAACATTTTCTTAAATTTCTTCATAAAGCTATCCTCTTTTGTTGTATTTTCCCTTTTAGGCTCCCCTGATGCATCCTTGCTATTGCAAATCAAGTGCCAGTCCTCACATATAAGTAATATTCTCTTCTGAAAGCTGATTATTTCTCCCGAAAGTTTCTTAGCTTCCATAATATCAGTTTTTGGTGGAATATAAATACATGTCAGTGTAATCCTCTTCCCTTGCCAACAATCCCAGACTTACAAATGCAAAGCTACTATTATTTTATTTTTTCCTCTTCTATCACTATTGGAGACCCTCTAGGAATCAGTTTTTTTACCCCCTTTTCCATAGCCCCTTATATTCTGCTGAATATCTATCCTGAAATCCTTTCATTAAACATTCACATGCTCATTTCTTCCTAAATGTATATCCTGCAGCATTGCTATTGGGACTCTACATTTCTTAACATAATTAAATACTCTTTCATTTTAGTTTGCACCTGTAAGAAAATTTACATTCCAAGATACTGTGGATAGAGTACGCATTATGATAAAAAGCTTTTGCTCCCACTTATTAAACATGACAGTTTTTTTGATTGTGTATTTCCAACTTTGTCTTACATGCACACACTAGTGTTTGATAAGCTGTTCTTTTATACAGCTGTTTATTCTCATTTGTACCTGTGTCACATTTCAAAAGACATTTTTCTTTAATAAATACAGCAACACACTCAATGCACTCACTCTGTCCAAGAAAGCCAGACAGTTCACCAGTTAATACATTGAAGTCTTCAGGATAAAAATTAAGTAGTTTATTCCAGTACAAACACCAAAATCACAGGTTCCAAAACACAGATTAAGCTCTTTCATTCCTCACAAGGGAACTTCTTCAGAATCTGAAGCAAGTGTCACTGAGTGTGTTGCTGTGTTTCTTAGTGCTTTTTTGCTGCTCAGTTCTCCCTTTTTTGGTTCTTTAATAAATACCCCAAAAAACTAAATACATTTTCAAAGCACTCTCATCTGCTATTAATTTACAACAAACATACAAATATGTACATTTTTAATAAATAAAGATTAACCCTCCAGGTAGGAGGTCCAAATTGACAGAAGCAACCACAGGCATAACTTAATCTAAATTAACGTTACCCATGCTAAACCTGTCATTCTTATAACTGAAAAAGGTACTTGTTTACTTTAATATATTTAATACATGCATCACTCACCAAGAAGAATCCCCCACATTTAACTCATTCAAGCCTTTAGCTCCTTTTTGTGTATCTCCAATGCATACCCATAGCTCCTTGTACTGTCCATTCCTTTTTTGGGTCTGCCTTCTTTAACTAAGTGACTTACCAGCTAATAATAAGCAGTATGAGAAACTATGAGGAGTTATTATCAAAATGACATTAAGATTATTAATATAAGATTTCCTGTGGCAGAGAAATTAATCATTGCTTGTCACTTATTATTTATATTTTCATATTTATGTTAATATTTTTATATTTGACCACCCTACATGATATTGAGGGATATGATGTACTATGCCATGGTGGAACACAGAAAAAAACATTGTCAGTGTCCTTTATCACTGTATACCTGAGATATTGCTAGTTGTTTTTCAGTTATTATGAAAATAAATAATATATTCATATGCACCTAATACTTTAAAAACCAAGTGACTTACAAACTGTTGCATGACATCAGGTGAAATGTTAAATACTGTTGAAGAAAACTATCTTTGCAAATTGCTCTTTAAGTTACACATCTTGAGTGATATCAAGTATTATTTATATTTAATTGTATATAATTGTACAATTAAGCATATGTTTCATATTTCTGCAAATATCTCAGTAAACATGCACTCATAGCAGACTTTCTTGTCATATGAATGCTTATGTCTGAATAACAAAAATGTTCTAACAGTATATATCTAGGTTGCACAGTTTCCAAGATATGATTATTTGTTTTTGAAAGTATAGCAAAAAATATAATTTTGGGTTTGTGTGCATTATAATGTAGTATTAATGGAAATAATATAAATGAATTGACTACTATCACTGTAAAGAATACTTCTTACTGATAATGTTGCTATTTGTTCACAAAATATTTACATTTATTTATCTTATACTTTTTAAATTTATTTGTCAGTAAATGGTCTGGAATGTAAGATGTGTATAGGCAGCTAGAGGTGTGGCATTCCACATCACATAGATGTTAATGAGTTAAAATAACCCTGATGGCACATCATACAAAACTGCTTTGCAATATAGCATGTAGTTTATATCATGAAATGTTTTGTACAAATACTAATAAGAGCAAAACAGTTATCTTTTTCTATTTAGCTTTATTCTAAACATTAAACATTAATGCCGGGAATATGCTTTACAGTCCACCCACATGTTTAACAAAGTCAACAAAAGTCCAGTGTTTTCTCACCCATTTTTATTTACAAAGCCACATTTTACAAATGTGGCCAATGCTTTATAATCTCACATCTATTCACTAATTTCAGTGATGCTAATCCTCCCGACCATCTACATCTACTGGTTTAAGATTATTGTTGTGGAATATGAATGGATTGGTTGGGGAAAAAAGAGGAATAGAGTGATGTTGCATTTAAATAAGTATCTAGCCAAGATAGTAATGATTTAGAAGATGCACTGGACTGCAGTAGAACATCAGCAATTCATTATGAAAAGTGGGATGGAAGGTTACAATGCACAACTTGAAGATGAAAGGAAACAGGAGTGGTGGTAATTTTTCTGTGGAATAATGTAGAGGTTACTACAAAAGAGGATAGAACAGACTGGAATAGTTTATATCTTAATAGAACAGTTTTGCAAGGATCAGGGTCTAAACATACATCCCATAGTTATTTCAGACCATGTCCCAATATTATTAATGCTTAAGAGGCAATATTGACAGGAGGATTTACAGGAAAAGGGTAAGAAAGATATTAGATGATAGATAAACCACAGCAACCAACAGTAACCAATATGGTAAAAACCACAGCAACAACAATCCAGCAATTCCAAGGAAGGAAATTTATTCACCAAGCAGTAGTAAAAAGTCTCTAGCGCCTCGGCCAACAAGCCTTTAACAGAGTACATCAAATAAAAAAAGACTCACAGTTTATATATGCATATACTTAATTGAATAATAGATTAATAGTTCTAATTACACAGTTAATTGAACCTTATTAAAACATAAAGCACAATTTAACACACTTATACAAAACTTTTCCAAAAGCATTCTTGATTCAAACCAACAGGATACATAGTATTAAATTTTAAAATCAAAAATGCCTCTTTTTTTCTTAACAATTGTTTCACTTGTTCATCTGTCATAAACTTTTTACATATTAATCTGTCTAAAATTGTAACCTGGAAACCCTCCAGACTTCCATTATGTACTTCATTAAAATGTACTGCAACAGGACTAGATAATTTGTAATTTTTAATGTCCCTTATATGTTCTTTTATTCTACACACAAAACTTCTTTTTGTTTCCCCTATGTAGAATTTATTACACGTACATTTAATTGAGTATATCACTTTCTGACTATTACAGGTAAAACTATCATTAGTTTCAAAATTCTTATTATTGATTTTATCAAATTTTTGTGTAACAAAACTACAAATACTACATTTACCACATATAACTGTCCCTTTTTCCTTTGTTCTTCCCATTATTTCCAGTTTTGGTCTATGGAACCTACTATGTACAATAAAATCTTTAATATTTCTACCCCTATTAAAAGAAAATAATAACTTCTTATTTTGTAAACATTCTACTTCTCTCTTTATAATATTCCAGCTAGATTTAATCATATCTGTAATTTCATCAGATATGACTGAATAAGTAGTCGTAAAATAAATATTATTATTCTGCTCATTCTTTTTATAATTATTATACCATATCCGACCACATTTAAGTGACATACTACTTAATACTTTATTTAAACTTTCTTTAAGACATACTTCATCATATCCTCTCTCTTTAAATCTTAGAAAACTGTCTTTCAGTTCCCTATTTCTATCACTTTTCTCACTACATAACCTATTAATTCTATTAAATTCCGTATATGGAATAGATTTCATAGTGTGCCCTGGATGAAAACTTTCACCCTGTAATATATTATTGCTGCTAGGAAATTTTCTATATATATTAGAAATTACCTACCTTCGGTGACTATCCCCTATTAATTCTACATTCAAAAATGTACTTTTATACCTTGTTGTAATCCATCAAATCTTATTCCTACATTATTAGCATTAATTTGACTAATAAATTGATCTACCAAATCATCACCACCTTTACAAATAAAAATAAGATCATCTATGTATCTATAATACTGTATAACATGTGTACGAAAAAATTGATTAGTATAGATATATTCATGTTCAAATAAACCCATAAAGATGTTAGCATAACAGGGGCAAAAGGAGCCCCATAGCTGTTCCTTGTAGTTGCCTATATAACTGACCATCAAATTCAAATATATTATTTTGAAGGCACATCATCATTAATTCAGTAATATATTCAGCCATAGGGCTTTCACCTAGAAAATATTTCATAGCTCTAATACCATCAAGATGTTTAATACTAGTATAGAGACTAACTACGTCTATTACTACAAAAAACATTTTTTCATTCCATCTAGTCTGATAGACTTTTGTAAGAAATTGAAAAACATCTTTCACATAAGAAGGTAATTTCTTTACCAATGGAAGTAAAATCTCATGTAATAAACACGAAATATTATTCAAAAAGCCCCCACTGGCCGAAACAATAGGACGCCCAGGTGGATTTAATAAATCCTTATGGATTTTCGGCAAACAATAAAAACATGGCATTCGAGGATTTTTTATAGCCAGTTTATCAGTGGCATCCTTAACTGAAAAATAATGTAATCTTTTGCCTTTTTCCACCAAATCATAATATATTTTTTGAGATGTGTTATATTCAGTTACATCTATATATTGATATACACTATTATCATTCAGATGTTCATAACACATAGATAAGTACTGCGTATAATGCATCATAACTAACTTTCCACCTTTATCGGCTGGTTTAAATACCATTTGTGTATTACTACTTAGTTCCCTTAATGCACGCCATTGTATTAAATTCAAATTATATATCACATTTCTTTTCATTTGACCTATAAACTTGTCATAAATGACCTGTACATTATGATTTAATGATTTGTCAAAACACTGTATGCTTTCATTATTGCATAGTGGAACAAAATCACTTTTTACTTGAATGTTGTCAGTATTTAATTTACAATAGGCATTAAAATCATCATTTTCCCCCGAGTAGCAGGAGTAAAAGCTGTCCTCAGAGCTACTACTACATACATCAACTTCCATATCTTCCCTACTCATTACCCGTTGTGAAGAAAAAAAATAAGCCAGTTTTACCTTTCGCATAAAACGAAATATATCACTCTTTAATATATGTAGCCGGGGAAGAACAGTAGGAATATATTTAAGACCTTTAGATAATACAGATATATGCGCTTCAGAGAGCTGCATACCAGATAAATTAACCACATACTCACATGTAGAGCATAAATCAGTTCTATTAGTCCCATTTTCCCCGTTTATTAGTCCTTTGGTATGTGCGTTGTTCTTGGTAGTAGCCCTGGGCTGCCCCATTCCAACTCCGTTTTCTTCCCTTGTTAACTCCCCGAAAGGAGTTCAAGTAAGTGTTGTTGCCAGCTGGCGGTAAATATGGGAAATCTTCATCTGTATCTAATTCATTACCCGACACCATACTTTCCCCCGACGTAGGTGCCCTTTTGGATGTCTGATAGACCGATTTCCTTTGTTGTTCAAACTGAACATGTGGTTTTCTCCCTTTGGGGTTCGTCGCCACAAGAAACGCTTTTTTGTTATCATAGTCGCGTATATCGCGAACTAATTTACCTTTTTTTCTTTCAATGAGTTCTTTCTCATAACTCACCAGCTGTTCATTAGTTCTAATCAAAAAGCTTTGCAGTTCATCTTGCGATACAACGTTGGTTACGTTCTGACACAGCCCTTTAATCTCCTCCTTCAACTTCTGTTTCTTAAAGAGATCACGCTCCACTAATATACGCACCCACTCCAAACTGCAGTTATGTGCCGCGGTTATCCACCTCTCATGGAAAGTACGTTCTTCAGCCACAGTCAAGTCAAAGGGAGTTGATGGATTTTTAACAGCTCTTAACCCCTGAGGGGTAATTTCCAACTCCTCATATCTCTGCATACTTTGAAAGTTCAGAAAAGTCGCTGTTTCTTTAAATAACAACTTTTCTATTTGTGATAACATCTCCGATACTTCTGGATTGTGTAATGTGTCGGCTTTCTTACCAACTCTAGAGAAGGGGTTCTGGTTCCATAATTTCCTGTCTTTAGTCCATTTATTTAATACCCCATTTTCCGTCTCATAACCATTAGCACCTTCCTGACGAGCAAACACCATAGCTGCAGCATTTGAACCAGCTGCAATTTCTCCACTTTTCAGTGCAGTATCCGTATTCTTAGATAAAATCTCCGAAGGAGTATCTAGGAAAATCCTAGGTAAACCAACCATGGAATCACTGGCCATAATAGATAAACCACAGCAACCAACAGTAACCAATATGGTAAAAACCACAGCAACAACAATCCAGCAATTCCAAGGAAGGAAATTTATTCACCAAGCAGTAGTAAAAAGTCTCTAGCGCCTCGGCCAACAAGCCTTTAACAGAGTACATCAAATAAAAAAAGACTCACAGTTTATATATGCATATACTTAATTGAATAATAGATTAATAGTTCTAATTACACAGTTAATTGAACCTTATTAAAACATAAAGCACAATTTAACACACTTATACAAAACTTTTCCAAAAGCATTCTTGATTCAAACCAACAGGATACATAGTATTAAATTTTAAAATCAAAAATGCCTCTTTTTACAAAAGTCTATCAGACTAGATGGAATGAAAAAATGTTTTTTGTAGTAATAGACGTAGTTAGTCTCTATACTAGTATTAAACATCTTGATGGTATTAGAGCTATGAAATATTTTCTAGGTGAAAGCCCTATGGCTGAATATATTACTGAATTAATGATGATGTGCCTTCAAAATAATATATTTGAATTTGATGGTCAGTTATATAGGCAACTACAAGGAACAGCTATGGGGGCTCCTTTTGCCCCCTGTTATGCTAACATCTTTATGGGTTTATTTGAACATGAATATATCTATACTAATCAATTTTTTCGTACACATGTTATACAGTATTATAGATACATAGATGATCTTATTTTTATTTGTAAAGGTGGTGATGATTTGGTAGATCAATTTATTAGTCAAATTAATGCTAATAATGTAGGAATAAGATTTGATGGATTACAACAAGGTATAAAAGTACATTTTTTGGATGTAGAATTAATAGGGGATAGTCACCGAAGGAAGGTAATTTCTAATATATATAGAAAATTTCCTAGCAGCAATAATATATTACAGGGTGAAAGTTTTCATCCAGGGCACACTATGAAATCTATTCCATATACGGAATTTAATAGAATTAATAGGTTATGTAGTGAGAAAAGTGATAGAAATAGGGAACTGAAAGACAGTTTTCTAAGATTTAAAGAGAGAGGATATGACGAAGTATGTCTTAAAGAAAGTTTAAATAAAGTATTAAGTAGTATGTCACTTAAATGTGGTCGGATATGGTATAATAATTATAAAAAGAATGAGCAGAATAATAATATTTATTTTACGACTACTTATTCAGTCATATCTGATGAAATTACAGATATGATTAAATCTAGCTGGAATATTATAAAGAGAGAAGTAGAATGTTTACAAAATAAGAAGTTATTATTTTCTTTTAATATGGGTAGAAATATTAAATATTTTATTGTACATAGTAGGTTCCATAGACCAAAACTGGAAATAATGGGAAGAACAAAGGAAAAAGGGACAGTTATATGTGGTAAATGTAGTATTTGTAGTTTTGTTACACAAAAATTTGATAAAATCAATAATAAGAATTTTGAAACTAATGATAGTTTTACCTGTAATAGTCAGAAAGTGATATACTCAATTAAATGTACGTGTAATAAATTCTACATAGGGGAAACAAAAGAAGTTTTATGTAGAATAAAAGAACATATAAGGGACATTAAAAATTACAAATTATCTAGTCCTGTTGCAGTACATTTTAATGAAGTACATAATGGAAGTCTGGAGGGTTTCCAGGTTACAATTTTAGACAGATTAATATGTAAAACGTTTATGACAGATGAACAAGTGAAACAATTGTTAAGAAAAAAAGAGGCATTTTGATTTTAAAATTTAATACTATGTATCCTGTTGGTTTGAATCAAGAATGCTTTTGGAGGACAAAGATGGCCGCCATTCTATAAGCACTGCAGTACTTCAGCTCTCCAAAGACCAGAAACAAAAATCACCTTTGTGGATGTACATTTGGAGTTAATCAACTAATTGACAGCAATTAATAATCTACTAGAAGTCAGCGATCTTATCGAGGAAAAAAAATTGAAAAAAAATACTTGGTGACAACAGGATTGGAACTGATTGCTTGGTTGATTCTGAACAGAGCAACAAACAAAGGACTGAATTACCACATTACTGAAACTTTTACTTGGTAATCATCTCTATCTGCAGCAATTCAAAATGTCAAAAGAAGATAAAAATATGGACACTACAACTACTAAAACTAAACTGTCAGCATTACAGTCTCCAGAGAAGGAATCCATATTTAAGAGACAGAAAACATTCAGACAGCAAGAAACTGCAAAAACAGGGGCATCAGCGAAATCTGATCAACAGGTTACGATGGAAGAAATTAAGTCTGCATTGTTGCCTATACAAGATGCATTACAAGACCTAACATTCCAAACACAAACATTTAGTGAGACATGTAATCGGATTCTAACAAGAATGGAGAAAGCAGAAACCAGAATAGCAGCAAATGAAGACAATATAGCATTGCTCACTAAAAGATCTGAATCACAAGAGGCTGATATACAAATGATGCAAAACAAAATTCTGGACCTGGAAGCAAGATCAAGACGTAACAACATAATCATCAGAGGGATCCCAGAATCAATCCAATATAATGAGCTGAACACTTCTATCATACAAATATTTGAAACATTACTTAAGGACTCTGTGGATGTTCAGCAAATTGTCATAGAAAGAGCACATAGAGCTTACAGGAATTCCCAAGCTTCAAATACACCAAGACCTGTGTATGTCAAAATATTAAACTTCCAGGATGTGAATAAAATACTTCTAACCATAAAAATCTGGAGGATCTATAATGTGGCAAAGTTATAAAGTTTCTATAACACAGGATTTACCAGCACAAATAAGACAGTCTAGACAAATGCTGGCTCCATACTGTAAGTTTCTAATTGACAAAACATTAGATTTCAAATGAAATATCCTAACAGTTTAATCTTTACTCTTGATGGCATTAAATACACTGTAAATACAAAAAAAGAAGCCAGACCTACCTTTTTGAAGCTGTTTAAGGCTCTGCCACTGTCTGAAAATTGAACAGTACATCCTGGCTTTTTCCTGCATTAGAATGAATGGGAGACTGCATTTACGAGAATCCGAGGCTTCAAAATCCTTTGTGTGTTCTTCATTCTTCAGCAGGCCTGGTAATTCTCCGTTTTATCTTTTAATCTCGTCTTCCTAGCTGAAACACGAAGATTCCATGAAGTTTTATGGCTTCTACGAGCGCTCCTGACCCACGAGGAAGCAGGAAACAAGGTAAAGGAAGCAGGGGGACCGTTTTGAGTGTGATACAGCTGAGAGGTCCGTTCGCGAATTGGTTCCCCGTCATGGCCGAAAATTCAAAATTGAACTGCCTGGACTGCTGCAACTGCTGGGAAGCAAGAAGAGCTGCTGTAAATCAAAATGAAACTTTTGGGACTTTTTGGAGCTAAAATGACTGAGAAACGATCAATAAGGTAAAATGTGTCTTGTATGGACATAAATGTATGGTTTGGCTGTTGCTGTATAAGAGTCTATGGCTTAGTGGTAAATCCAGGTAATGCAGTCTATTTTTGTGTTGTTTTTTTCTCTTTTCTTTTTTTTCTCTCCTTTGCAGGCTTGTTTTGTAACTTATTGTGTTTTATTTAGTGAGTAAATAAGTGAATAAATAAGTATCTTTTAACTGTGTTCAGTTTGGGGAAGGGGAGAACAGAAAAAGAAAAAAAATATATATATATACATATAGTATAATTAGCAAACAGTAGTAGTAGTTGTGTAATATAGGTGATGTCTAACTGTAATGATCTATAAAAATTAAATGCAATATTGTAGGAATGTTTTGAAGATAAATAGCTGACCTAAATAATGGCTTGTTTTAAACAAATGTATAACAACTGTGTGCTTATTAGGTGAACTGTTAGTTAAAAGGTTTTGGAACAAGTAATTATAATGCTAACATATTATTGCTGTATTTAAAGTTTGTTAAAAGTGAATTAGTTGACATGTCAGGTACAATTAGTTTACATGAATATTAGGGAAATGTTCAGAGCTGTAGTTACTTGAGTGTGGTGTTTAGTAGGGAATGTCTGGGTTAGACTTTGTAGACGTAGATATAGTTGGTGTAGGTTTTTGCATGCTATTTTATTGTTAGTTAATAGAATTAGTAGTTTAGCTACTTGGAGAATGTTATCCAATGTGAAAACCTATGTTCATCCTGGTCCGGAGGAATAGTGGATAGGCACTGGGTAGGGATGGGATGGCTGTTTTGCTTCCAAAAAATTCACGTAATACCAACATTTGTCAATTTGAGGTGGAAAACAAAAAATAGATACCATTATTCATCAATTCATAGTTTAGAATGTGGATAATAGATTCCTGGAATGTTAAAGGACTCCAGAACATGAAAAAAGAAAGCTGTTTCTGCATTTGTTTTTAAATCAAAAGCAGGTTTTATTCTATTACAAGAAACACATTTGACTAATGACCAATGGGAAACAATGAAGGACAAGAAATGGATTAGGAAGGTTGTAAAGGCGGAAGGGACTACGAATAGTGCTGGGGTGGCAATTATAATCAAGAATCAGTTTCAAGGAGAAATTTTGGAGGACAAAATAGATAAAGACGGCAGATGGTGTTTGGTGGTTCTCAAAACTGAAAATTTCGATAAGCCGATAGTACTTTTATGTGTTTATGCCCCAAATGTGAACCAACATCATTATATAGCTTCAATTTACTCTATTCTACAGTCATATAACAACTGTTACATAGTGATCGGGGGGGATTGGAATGCTTACCAAGATTCTAAAACTGATAAGTTGGGAGCTTGACTGCTTTTAATAAGCAGGCAATGGTAGCGTTGAAAGAACTGAAAACGGATTTCAAACTATATGACCCTTTTAAACACAAACACATACAAGCAAAGGCAGAAAACTTTACTTTCTATTCTAGCTGCCATAAAATGTGGTCAAGAATTGATTTTTTTAATTCCAGAAGTGTTCATTTCACTTGACCCTAGGGTTTCTAATCAAGCTAGACAGCTCTCAGACCATTCTAAAATAACTTTAACTTTAAAGACCGATATTTTGAATACTAAAAATCATGGTGGATATAATTGGTCCTTAAACCCATACCTATTAACCAAAGAAGATATAGTAATGGAAGTTAAGGAGATACTTAAACAATTAGTATACAATATACCCCGTAATGAACATCCATTAGATATAGAATGGGCTACAACTAAAACTTTGTTAAGAGGATTATTTATTCAGAAAGCCACTTATTATAAAAAACTCCAAAATAAAGAACAACTGGATCTGGAAACTAAAGTACAAGTATTGGATCAGGAGCTGATGAGTAACTACACTGAGCAAACAGAAACTGAGTTGTTAAGATGTCAGAAAGAGCTGTTTCTTATGCATAACAGAAAATTGACACTGTACGAACAAAGAAGTTTAGTTAAATATGCAAATCACATTCAAACTCCCTCGAAAGCATTAGCCCGCATTATTAATCAGACGAAATCAACACGATTAATTACCAAAATAAATCATAATAATACGTTATATACTGATAAGTCAGATGTCATGAAGATTTTTGAATCAATTTTTAATCAGATATATGGTGAGCAACAAACTCATGGGCATGATGAAGAGAGGAAAGAGTTCTTACAGAAAATTAATTTTCCCAAGATTGACGAGGATTCTCAGGGAGAATTGACTGCATTGATTACAGTTGATGAAGTTCTAGAGGCAATTAAGAAACTAAAGCCACATAAAGCCCCAGGACCAGATGGTATGACCTCTGAATTTTATAAATCTTTTAGTGGGATTCTGAGCACCGTACTTTCACAGACCTTTAACTATATCATTTCAATGGCAGCAATGATCTTCATTTTAATGCCTCAAGAACAATTCTGTTATTGAAAGAGAATAGTGATCCCAAAAATCCAGACAATTATAGGCCCATATCATTGTTGAATATTGATATGAAAATCATGACATCTATTCTAGCTAGTAGATTAAAAAAAATAATAAACTTGATAATATCTGAAGAACAGGCGGGGTTTATAGATGGGAGACAGACTACAGACAATACATTAACTCTTCATACTTTAATATCTTATGCAAAGTATAAAAATATGAACATATATGCTTTAATAATTGATGCTCAAAAGCATTCGATAGAGTTAATTTGGCTTATTTATTTGAAACATTATCATATTTCAATATACCTCAGCTTTTTATTTCTATGTTAAGAAATTTATACAAGAATGCATACACTAGTTTATATATAAATCATGAATGTTCCAAAAGGATTCAAATTAAAATGGAACTCGACAGGGTGCCCATTGTCTCCCATACTGTTTAATCTGTATTTAGAACCTTTATTTCTTCATATGAAACAAAAAGTTTTTTATAATTCTCCTGTACTTCTTGGGATAAATGTTAGGATGGCTGCTTTTGCAGATGATTTAAATATATACAGTACCACACCGGTGTCAGATACAGAAAAATACTAACAGCAATACAAACCTTTGAGAAAATTGCTAATTACAAACTAAATTTTAAAAAAACCAAAATATTCCCTCTAAAGACACCTACACCTTTTTCAATGCTACCATTGATAGGACGAATAAGGACAGAAGAAAGAATAAAATATTTGGGGATTGACTTTTCAACTGAAAATAGAGAATTTTTTATCAACAATATTAAGGCAACTGGAGACCGAATAACAATGGATTTGAAAAGATGGAGTAAGTTGAAGCTACCCATGATGGCAAGAGCAGCGATAATAAAAATGAACGTTCTCCCCAGACTGCTATATATTTTTAGAGCAGCACAACTTAAAATAACGAAATCCTTTTTCAAGCAATTTCAGATAGGACTGGGGAAATTTTTGTGGGAACCCAGAAAAACGAGAATATCCTATGAAAAACTGAAGGCTCCTAAAACGAGGGGGGGTTGGATTTACCAGATTTTGAGATGTATTATACAGTGATTCAGGCCAATAGGATTTTAAGGGTGTCTTACTTGGATAGCGAAAATAGAAAATGGATACCCAAATGGGTACTGCTAAATTATAAACATATAAAAGGGAAGAGAATTAATGTTAAAGCTGTACCATTTTTGAATATAAAAACATTGAGTAAATATGAGTTAATGGAACACATCAAGGTGTGGGCAGTGGCGACTCAAACTCTGTTTGCCTCCTTGAACCTTTTAAAATATATGATGATGTTTCAACCGTTTGATGGAAATCCTAATATAACTATTGGTAATCAACTGATAGACTTAAAGAAATATCCATTTATTAAGGAATTAACTGTAAGGGATTTATACCCCTTCCTAGGAGTAGCGGTACATGATATCTTAAAAGAGATGAATCTTCCCATCTCGTATTTAATTATAATGAGGCAGTTAAAAGATTTGGCCATAAATTATTTTACCAGTTTTGAAATAAAAAAAGAGGAACTAGTTATTTCAGGTCAGCTGTGGGAAGCATTGCAACAAGATAGAAAATATATATCCTCAGCGTATAAAATGGCAAAAGAGAGAAAATATAATAATCATATTCTGTTATCCAAATACTGGAGAGAGAAATTGCCATCCCTAGACGACAGTAAAATAGTAGAGGCGTTTAACTTAACATTAAAATCCGTATCACTTCAAAAACTGGTCTTTACTCAATTGATGATATTTAACAATGCATATTATACCCATCTTACACTTCATAAATTTGATTCAAAAAAGTCACCTACATGTCCACAGTGTATAGATCAGACAGCAGACCTGTTACACATGTTCTGGAGTTGCAAGTGCATTTATAAATTATGGAATTCTTTAAAGTTACAACTACAAAAAATGGGTTACCAAAACTCAACACTCTCCTGGGAATTTCTGATTTTACATATTCCACCAGAGAATTTGGACAAAACAAAAAAGATTGTAATTATGAATATTAGTTTACTAATGAAATTATATATAGCCACAAATTGGTTGAACCCAGCACAGGTGTCGTGGCAAAATTTCAGGCTGTTAGCGATTAAGCATATATTAGCACAAATTGTTAATTAGAAATAATAAGAAAAGTATAAACAGCATAAAAATTTGGGAACAAATCTTTAATATTATTTTTGGCGAAGGTCCCTATCCACTTTCCGTCAGGACATTCTGTATGTGTACCAACACATTCTTGGATTAGATAGAAAATGTAGAAATAATACAAATTATTGGCTTGAGTTGGTTTATAATTGTCTATTGTAGATGCTTTTATGTTTAATTTTTTGTGATTTTAATTTCCTGTACTTGGTTAAAATGATATTTATTCTTAATGTATTATAGGGAAATTCAAAATGGAACTAAAACATTGGAAGCAATATTGTACATAATGTAAATAGTGTGTGAAATGTATAATGGTTTTGCAAAACAATAAAAATGATTATTGAAAAAAAAAGAATGCTTTTGGAAAAGTTTTGTATAAGTGTGTTAAATTGTGCTTTATGTTTTAATAAGGTTCAATTAACTGTGTAATTAGAACTATTAATCTATTATTCAATTAAGTATATGCATATATAAACTGTGAGTCTTTTTTTATTTGATGTACTCTGTTAAAGGCTTGTTGGCCGAGGCGCTAGAGACTTTTTACTACTGCTTGGTGAATAAATTTCCTTCCTTGGAATTGCTGGATTGTTGTTGCTGTGGTTTTTACCAAGATATTAGATGAGTTGATGGATCAGTTTGAACTGTGGGTAGTAGAAATAGAGACATTGTGGAATAGTCTAAAGAAAAGACTCAAAGAGCGGGTGAATGAAAAAGAAAGGATGGAGTGGGAAAAGAGTTATAATCGTTATCAAGAAGGGTTACAGTGGATTATGAAGTTACAAAGGAAGATAGAGAATATTACTGACCAGAAACAGGAACAGTTAAGGCAAGCTAAAGAGAGAACAGAAAGCCATTTGGATCATATAAAGTAAATACTATGAAACAGATTTTTTGATGTAAATTCAAAGAATATAAATATATTTAGTCCAGGCACTTAGGATGCAGAAGATGCACAGAAATGTAATAAAATTGAGAGATCTGTGAACAGTACAAGTTGAGTGTGTGTATATGTGTGTGTGCGTGTGTGTGTGTGTGTGTGTGTGTGTGTGTGTGTGTGTGTGTGTGTGTGTGTGTGGGGGGGGGGTTCTGAAGACGTTCAGGAAATTTTATGAGGAAATGTATAAAGAGAATGAGGAAAGGAAAGATTTATGAGGGAGGTGGAAACATTTTTTGAGGCAATCCAGTTGCAGCAAATCAATTTATTTTATTTTATTATTTTATTTTACATTTTTTGACCTGGCTAGTCCAACTGGATGCATGTCCATTTTCAGTAGAGGCTCGGGGAGAAAAGCTCCACATTTACAATATTATTTACAGCAAGAAAGATTTTACAAAAATTGAGGTACATTACATTTTTTTACCATACATTGGAATTTTACTCAAAAATGTAGTACATAACAGGTATAGTTAGTCATAGAAATGAAATCACAAGTAAAACTTTTGAACTGTAAAGACACGTACTCTTTTTGGGCAACAGAAAAGTATCTAGCACATGCAGATAAGATGATTAATACCCATTGGTAAGTGAGGTAGTTAGTCAGGGTTAGCAAAGGGGCATAACCATTGTGCTTTAAGGTATGGTTTCAGTTTGCTTTTAAATAGGGTGATTGAGGTAAGGGAGGTTAGGTCACTGGGGAGGGAGTTCCAGGTTTTGCCAATAGTATTAGAGAACAGAGAGTCTCCAGCCAAATTGTTAGTTTTACATATTTGCACAAGTTGTTTATTAGATGAGGGTAGGGTCTTTAGGTTGCTATAGGGGGTGATAAGATTTGTCAGTATTGGTGTGTTAGTAGGTTGATACAGGATCTTGTGGGCAACTGTTAAATGTTAGAAGATTTGGCAGCTCTAACCATCCTAGCTGTTTAAGATTGTGACAATGATGGGTTCTGTAGGTAGACCCAGTTGCGAATCTGGCAATATTATTGTAGGAGATGGCCAGCTTGTTCAAGGTGCTTTTACATAGTTTAGTATATATAGGGAAGGCATAAAGTAGGGTAGAGATTAAGTGGGTACGGGCAATAGTGGACCTGGCTAGTGAGGTCAGAAAGGGTTTGATCCTACAGAGGGAACTTAGTTTCTTGTTGACTGTTTTTATAGTACTGTTTATATGGGAATCAAAGGTAAGGTTGTTATCTATTAGTACCCCAAGTAGTTTTATAGTAGGATCAGGAGAGGTGATAGTACCATTACTTGATGTAACAGTAAAATTAAGTGGGGAGGATCTACGGGTAGGAGTAAATAGTAGAAGTTTTGTTTTTTTGGGGGTTCAAGATAAGACATCAGTGTAGAAGCCATTTCTCAACTGTATTAAACACATTTTGGGTTATTGACTGTAGATCTGATGGAGAGGTGGCTGAGCATATTAATGTTGAATCATCTGCATATTGGATACAGGTAGCTTGAGGTATTACAGAATGTAGGTCATTTATAAATATAGAAAATAAAAGTGGTCCTAGTATGGATCCCTGAGGGGACACCGTGGGTAATCAGGAGGTTAGAAGATAAGTTGTTCTCCCATAATACAGCCTGTTGCCTGCTGTTTAGGAACGATTGGAACCATTGTATAGCCAATGTATCAAGTGACAGGTTTTTGAGTATGTTAATGAGTAGTTGATGATTTACCATGTTGAATGCTTTCGACAAATCAATAAAGAGGGCAGGGGATAGAAGCTCATTATTATGATATTTATTAATATGGTCAGAGAAGGATAAAAGAGCAGAGGTGATGCTATGAAATGGTCTAAAACCATGTTGGCAGTTAGCTAATAAGCTGTTTTCTAATGGGAAGTTTAACAGTTGTTTGTGAATGCATTTCTCTATGATTTTTGCCAGTGGAGATAATATGGCTATAGGTCTATAGTTTGATAATTCATTGGAGTTACCACCTTTATGCAGGGGGATAATATGTGAATTTTTTCAGACTGATGGAACGTTTCCTTCAGAAATTATTCTATTAATCAGGATGGATATGGGGTAGGCTATGGCTTTTGCAGCTTTTTTCAGGTATTCTGCAGGTAGTAGGTCTGCCGACACGGTGGTAGGTTTAAGTTTTTGAATGAGGGTACAGATAAGGGATGTGGGAACAGGTTGAAAGTGAAATGATTGAGGTGTATTAGAGTTGGAGGTGGTGGAAGATGAGGTGTGAGGATATCTGATTGGTAAGTGATTGAATGGTCTCTGTGAAGAAAGTTTTGAAGGTATTGGCTATTTGCTTGGGACTACTGTGATCAGAACCTGAAGGAGTGGGTGTGAGTGATAGACCTGGGTGTAGAAGTTTATTGATGCCTGACCAGAATTTTTGAGGTTTGTTTTGGTGGGTTTGTTGGAGCTGAAATTAAAAATTACTTTTGTCCAACTGTATGGCTTTTTTTGTTTTGTTTCTTAGCTGTCTAAACTTTAGTTGATCTGCAGGGTTTTTAGTAGTGCGCCAATTTGCCCAGACTTTGTTTCTAAGGAGGATTTTTTGTTTAGTAGCTTTAGAAAGCCATGGGGCTGGTTTAACCCTAGTTATAATTGTACGAGTTGGTGCATGGTGGTCAAGAATAGTTAAGAATTTAGAATTGAAGTATATAACTGCTTCTTCTAATGGTAGTTGTTTCAGGGGAGACCAATCACATGCTTTAAGTTCTTTTTGAAAGGTGTCAGGGTTGAAATCTTTGTTGGATCTTATTGTCCTACATGTGGTTGGGTTTGGAATGTCACTCTTATTTCTAATTAAGAAGGTAAGAGAATGGTCACTTATGTCTTCGGGGAGGGTTCCTACTATGTAATTTTGGTGATGACTATTTATGAGGATCCCATCAAGGGTGCTTTCCTTGTTATTAACTTCATTGGTCCTTGTGGGGGATGTAATGGTTTGAGTAAAACCATAAAGGTTTATATGGGTAGAAGGCTGTTCTGTGGTACAAC
Source organism: Protopterus annectens (assembly GCF_019279795.1). NCBI lineage: Eukaryota > Metazoa > Chordata > Ceratodontiformes > Protopteridae > Protopterus > Protopterus annectens. Next base: position 926,279,846 of record NC_056747.1, read on the forward strand.
TCTTCCAATTGATATTAAAATCACTGAGTACTATGGTTTCTTGTGGGCAGTTTGTGGAGAGCAAACTAAGGATATCCTTTAGGGTGTTAGTGTTATTGCCTGGGAGAAGATAAATGCAGATGATATAGATAGATTTATTAAGCTGAATTTTGGCAATAAGGATTTCTGCATTACTGGCTAGGGGTGGATTTGAGTCTATAGAGGTCACCTGTAAACCACATTTATATAGAATAGCTACTCCCCCACCCTTTTTAGCTTTACGGTCTAGTCTCAAGATATTATATCCGGGTGGTATTACCTCATTGTCTGGTGTTGTTGCCTTGAGCCATGTTTCAATGAGACATAGGATGTCAAATGAATGTACATCCATGAGAGCATGTAGGTGGGCAACCTTATTGTTTATGCTCTGAATATTAAGATGGGCTATTAGGAGTGAATTAGAGGGTCTAATAAGCAAATGTGAGTTAGCAGGGGTTGCAATGTGGGGATCTATAGTTGCAATAGAGTTTGGGCCTGGATTGGGGTGGATATCACCATCTATTGAGGAGTGAACTTGTCTCAGTACAGATTTTAGAAGTTTAAATATTAGTTTATGGAGTTTCCTAATCTCTTGAGTTATGACATTTAATGTGAGTCACTCTATGATATTTAGCTGGTAGGTAGTTTGATGTGATGGGTATGTTTTTATGGCTATGAGAGACTACAAGTGTGGGTGTGGAGGTTTGTCTTATGGGGTATTGAAATCCTAGGCAGTTAAGGTGTTCATAGAGTGTAAAAAGATAAGGTATGGATAGGATAGTTAGAAGTGAGAATAATAGTAGGAACTTAAGCAGTGGTGAGGTAGATGCCATACTGGAGTGTTATATATGGGTTATTGTTTAGGAAGAGTGCTGATTAAGTACTTTGTTAAGGAGTCTGGTTGTATACCTTTAAGAGGTCTATCGTGGTTGGCTGTATGGATGGGGGAGTGGTCAGGGTGTATAAATGTAGGAGTAGTGGGACCGGGTAGGAATTGGGGGCAGGGTAGGGGAGCGGAGTGTGCCCTCAGGGCGAACGAGCGGGTAGAGCCAGTGAAGAAATGACTCTATGAAAAACAATCAGTGGAGTTCTGCCTGCCCAGGTAAGTGTATGGGAGATACTATGCAGGGCAATTGAGTGATGATGAGAAATCTGTGTGCCTGAGAGTGGTATGTTAAGATAGTTGGGTGGATGATCAAGCAGATGGGCCTAGGAAGTGGGTACCACCTAGTGGACAAAGGATATATTGCAACCATGGCTACTTGTAGGGCTAGCTGGTCTAAAGGTGAAAAGGAGTGAAAAACAAGAGTAATAATCAGAGGCTGTGTAAGATGGGAAGGTATGGAAGTTGGGAGAAGGGAATGCTTTGGCTGCTGGCTGGCCTGACCAGAGAGTATAATTTCAAAACCTGGAGATGTTAAACATATAAATTCTTTGCACACTATAGCCGTAGTGAGTGTACTTTCTTGTTTCCTTAAGGGATTGATGCTCAGGGAGAGGTTTGGCTCTATTCCTTGGCTTGGGGAAGAGACAGCAATGTTGGACAGGGCAGTTTCCCAAACCCTAACACAGGATAGGCAAGTTGGAGAGCTAGATGCAATAAAGGGAAAAAGAAAACAGAGTGGTGAAATAAACTATAGGTTGGACACACTTCCTTAATAAACAACAGTTCCAGACAAACTAATTATAATTCCATTAGCCAGATAAAAACTAGTTACCTGTCTGCAAATTCCAGTCAGGTAATTATAGAAAAAAACAAGGTAGATTTAATTACCCAGTTAAATAAACTCAAGTAGGTATATATATATATATATATATATATATATATATATATATATATACTCAATGAAGTAAGAGAAGTAAAAAAGAGTGAAATCAAATAGACTTTAGCTCATCAGGTGGCATCAAAGTCCTCTTGAGCAGATGGGATACCTGTGGAAATTCTGAAATTTGGAAACTGGAGGACAAAAGGTAATAGAAATTTGGTACAAATTGTTCATATTTTTTGAAAGGGGAACAGATATCCTCTTCTTGTAGGATAGTTGTTTTGTGGTTATCTTGAAGGGAGAAAACCAGTGGATACAGGGTTGTATAGATCTATTTTAGTGCTTAACCACAGCTATAAAATATTTATGACTGTATTAGGTAGATAATGCCAGGGTTAATAAATGGAGATCAGTGTGGATTTGTAGGGGGTAGAGTGACAATTGATAATATTAATAAAATATTAATGATTCAAAAACATGCACAGCAGAGTGGAGTGATGCTTATGTTAGCTGAATTAAATGCAGAGAAGCGGTTTGATAGGGTTAGATGGAAATTTTTAGAACTGTTTATATTAAGCTTAGGCCTGCCGGATCAGTGGGTGACACTGGTTATGAAGACATATGCATAATCAGGGATTTTTAAGCTGGAGATAGGTACTAAGCAAGGCTGCCCCTTTCTTGCATTCTGTTTGCTTTATATATAGAGCAACTAGCAGCTAAAATCAGGAATTTGGACATTCAGGCTATGGATGTTATGCAGGAAAAGACTGCATTGTTTGGGGATGATATGATACTGTATCTGATCAAACAGTTAGATGTTATTCCACAACTACTTGTTTTATTGAAAACACTTAAAATAGGTGGCTATAAAGTGAATGAAAGTAAAATAAAAGCTATTGCAATTAGTTATACACCAATGTCTGAGGAGGTAGAAAAGTACCCTCATCTGTGGGGACATGACAAAATAAGGTATTTGTGGATATGGATAATGAGAGAAACAAGACTAGTGGCAGAAATTGTGTGGGTGATTTGGAAAGGAAGTTTATTGGGAAATTTAGGCAATAGCAGTTGATGGACAGTTGATGGACAGGGAAAGTAAAATGCAAGCTGTAAAAAATGTTTCTAGTTCTGCTTATTCTTTACATGGGGGTAAGCATATTTTGAAAGCCCAAAAGAAGAGATGTGGGAAAGAATAAATGGGTTCATTATGAAATTTATTTGGGGCAATAAAATTCCAAGAATAAGTTGGGATAAACTTGCCCTGACAGCAGAGTATGGAGGGTTGGGGTTACCATACCTTAAAGTGTACTACAAGGCAGGTAGTATATTAGGCTGCCATATTTGATACAGATGGGGCCATGCAGAGCAATATAAGACTAGGAATGTGGATACAATGCCGAATGGAGGATCAGAGAAGATATGTTGAATGACTTGCTATTCATCAGCTAAGGGAGATTGCAGAAGGAGAAAATAATGAAGTGGAGATATAGCATTTAGCACAAATAGGAATAGAGGTATAGAAGACTAGGAAAAGAAAGAATACAGCAAGAAGGTGGATGCAACTAAACAGGGAGCCAGAGTACTGGGAACAAGTAGTGCAAGGGAAAGGAAGGGCTTGAAGGCATGGAATCAAGTAAAAGAGGAATTTGGACTATCCAAGAATGTATGGTTAGCAATATATGGGGCTGAAGAGAGAATTACGAAGAAGAGCAAGGCAGTCAAGGAGCATCTGGGGGGACAGTAAAATGGGTGAGCCTACTGACCGAAAGTAGAAAGGAAATGAGCATAAAGAAGAGGTTGATTGCCAGAGCTTGCAGGGCATTAATGGATAAATACAAAGGCTGGCAGGAGGGATTAAAAAATATTGGGTTTATAGATTAGGAAATCAGTACAAAAATTAACAAAGGAGGGTGATTCAGCTGGCTCCGAGTCGTGCAACTAAGTCACAGAAATTCAGAATCTAAACTGGGGATGTTTGCATAGATATTTTATATGCCAAGTAGGTTGCATAGAATAGTTCCACAAGGTAGTAAGGAATGTTGGAGATGTGATGCGAGGAGAGTAGGAATGTGTGAGCTTATCTTCTGGGAATGTTCAGACTAAGAAGAAATGAAAAGAGAAACACAGAGATGTTTAAGTAGGCTTAGGGAAGCAGAGTTTTACCTGTTCAGGAAGTAATGTTACAGTAGACTCCTTCTTATCCGGCCTCTCTTTAATCAGCCTCCTCTTTAACCAGCCATCAAATTTCTGCCGTAGCCCTAGGAAAAGACACAAAAGAAGAACAACACTTCTGCCTCCTCTGGGCTAAATAATGGCATACATTTGAGTTTTAGACATCATATTCATTAGAAAAATGCATACCAACACAATTCCTGTTGTTCTAGCTGATTTATAACCTATAAATGCTATTTTGTATGCCTTTTCTGATTAACCAGCCATTCATTTATCCAGCCTAAGGTCTGGTCCCAGCGAGACTGGATAAGAGGGAGCCTACTGTACTAAAATGGGAATCGAGGAAAAAGTATATATGCTCGGCTTGACCTTTATCTTTGGTAATGCTAACAGTGAAAAAAGCAGTGTCATGTAGATGTAAACAAAAATATAAACTTGCGTGGGGAGATGTAATGATATAATAAAAGATAGAAGCATGGGAAATGGCAGACAAAAATAAAAATGTAAGGGAGATTATTAAAGAAATGTACTAACTGTGGCACAGAATAAGAAAAGATAGAGATTGGTAGAAATGGGAATATAACAGATGATGGCATTAGATAAGAGGAAATCCTTGCTGAAGGGAACTAGTTGGAAGATGAAGTAAAAGGAGAAGGGTAGGGTGAAAAACAGGAAAAAGGGAGTGCGCATATAGTAATAGTAAGGTTAATAGATCTGCACAATGGAAAGTAAAGGTTTTTTTAATTCATTTGTATATAATGGCATAGTGATGAGGATAGCTAACAATATATGTATTTAAAAAAAAGAGAGAAAAAAGGGCAATGCTAGAACTAAGTACTGTCAGGAATAAAGGACACATTAGTAGTGCTATAATGTAGACTTTAAGAATGTAGTATAAACTGAGCCTGGAACTGTGAATGCAGACTGCCTTAAATAATTTATATTAGTTTATATAAGTTGAAAACTGATGAATGGTTGCAAAGGCAGTTCTGTACAATGAGATTGGTGCACCATGCATATGGATTACACAGACTGGACGAACATGTTTTAAATGGAAATAAAACTTGCTCTTCAAAAAAACTCATAGTTGTACTCCTTCAAATGCACACCAGTCCTGCAAAGCTAGATGGCGACTCTTTAAACTGAGAAAGCAACAAGAGGGTCATTACATCTTACAGACAGCTCCTTCATGTCCTCATCATCATCATCCTCATCATCATTATTATCTTCATCATAAACAAAAAAAAAACTTTTTCACATTTTCTACATGGGGTTGAGGTGTTGTGTCAATGGTTACCCTCTCTCTTAATTCAATACCTCTCTCCTGCCTTCTTTAACAGTTATGCCAGACTGTTGCAGGTCTTCTCTCACACAAGTCATCCATCTCTTTTCCGGATGCCCTTGTTTCCTCTTGCCTTCTTCCTGTCGGTCCCAAATCTTCTTCACCAGATTGTCTTCTACTTTCCTACACATGTGCCTGAACCACCGTAATCTGTTCTTTTATACCTTCCCTGCAGCTGGAGCAACTTGTGCTTCTGCTCTGATGTCCTCATTTCTTCATCTGTCCTCCCACCTCATGCACTTCAACTCCATCACTTCTAACTTCCTCAGCTGCACTGCCTTCACTACCCAGGTTTCTGTGCCATACAGTAGTATTGGTCACACCACTGTTTTAAAGACCTTATGTCTTAGCTTTTTCGGCATTCTTTTGTCATACACTACCATTGACACTCTATGTCAGTTGGCTGCAGCCCCCTGATACTAGCTTAGAACTTATTATGGTCAGGAATAAAGGACACATTAGTATTGCTATAATATGGTAGGTTTTTATAATGTATTATAAACTGAGCCTGGAGCTGTGAAAGCAGATTAACTCAAATAATTTCTATTAGTTTGTATAAGTTGCAAATTGATGAATAGTTGTAAAGGTAGTTCTGTACAATGATATCGGTGCACCATGCATGCAGATTGCACAAACTTGAAGCAACATGTTTTAAGCTAAACTAAAACTTTTCTTCAAAAATCACAGTAGTCATACTTCAAATACATACCAGTTCACAAAGCCAGATAGTTACTCTTTAAACTGAAAAAGCAATAGGAGTGTCAGTTACTTTTTACAGATTCCTCACATCATTGTCACACCCCTTTTTCCCATTTTTCTAACATGGGGTTGGGGGTGCTGTGTCACCTGTTACCATTTCTCTCAATTCAGTGTCTCTCTCTTGCCTTCTTTAACAGACATGCCTGACTGTTGTAGGCCTTCTCACACACAATCAATCCATCTCTTTGCTTGATGCCCTAATTTCCTCTTCACCTCCCAAGAACAAGGTACAAGGTTCGATCCTGATCTGTGGTCAATGCCTGTTTGGAGTTTGCATGCCCTTCTAGTGTCTCTTCAGGGTTCCTTCCACCTCTGAAAAAGATGCTAAGTGTTTCCATCTCAAACTCACCAAGGAATGGAGCTGTGGGCAGCAGCACAGACTCTAGATGGTACCCATGGTGCACTATAGGGGAAGAGTTGTATAAACCAACCACTTTGGGAATCTACTGTGGTACACAGTATCCTTGTGATAGGAGAACATGGATCACAGACTAAGTGCTGTTGCAGGTCTAGCCACTCAATGGTGAAAAATATGGCTCTAGGTAATTTGGTCGTGTTGACTAATTTTGCCAAATGGGCATGGTGAAAAGTGGGTTGAGAACCTGGCCTAATCTGACCTATGCAGAGACCCACGCTATTGGTGGGAGGGTTGTATTTGGCCCTATTGGCTAATGTGTGCCCACCATAAAACAGAGCCGCCCTGGGTCAATAAGCTACTAGTCAAATGGTGTCCAGTTGCCCACTTTGGGTTATCTGGGATAGCTCTGTTGAGAGAAGACTGGACGTAAAATCAGTCAATCTGCCAAATATAAACTAAGAAATGCTACACATAATGTAGGTGCACTGACAAGATGCAGCTTGGAAGTGAATGATATGATGGTAAGGAGGAGACTGGACGTCCTATGTATCCAGGAGACAAGATGGAAAGGCAGTGCAGCAAAGCAACCTGGTTGGGATTCAGAGTCTACTACTCAAGGGGAGGACAGGCTAGAAATGGTGTGGAAATTGTGGTGAGGGAGAGGCTTCAGAAGGCAGAGAGGGATGTAATCAGAATTAGTGACAGACTCATGGCAATCAGACTCTAGCCTAATGATAGGTCATAATCTCAGCCTATGCCCCACAGCAGAGTTGTGATAGTGAGGAAAAGAGTGCATTCAGATAGCAATTGCAGGACCAACTAGAAAATGCAAGACAACAGGAATTGGTGTTGATAATAGGTGACGTGACTGCACATATTGGAACAGACAGAACAGGATATGAGGACTGCCTGAGTCCACTGGGCAGGGCAACAGGAGTAATGAAGGAGTGGCCATTCTAGACTTCTGCCTGGCAAATGGTTTGATGATAGCCAACACATGGTTTAGAAAGACAGACAGTCACAAGATCACATACAAGAGTGGCCAACATTCAACAGACAGTCACAAGATCACATAAAGAGTGGCCAGCATTCAACTTACGTAGACTCCCTTCTAGTAAGGAACCGGCAATGGGGTAGAATCAGTGATTGCAAAGTAATCCCTAGTGAGACAGCTGGTCCACAGCATAAACCACTGGTTGCCCCATTCAGCTGCAAGCAGTGATTAGAGAAGACTTTAAGGTCAACAGAGACCAGGCCGAAGACCTCAAAGTTGATTGGAGAGAAAGCACAACAGTTGAAGGAATTAATCAGGGCTCTAGCACCTCAAGCAGAAGAAGAAACAGATGGATTTGAAGAAGAATGGCAGCACCTTAAAACAACATGTGTGAGGACTACAGAACAGATATGTGGCCGAGCCAGCTATGGAAATAAGGTAATAAGGAAAGCTAGTGGTAGAATGCAGAAGTCCAGGAAGCCATCAAAAGAAAGAAGGTGTGCAGAAAAAAGGGAGAGATAGAAAAGAAGGACCAGGCTAGGAAGGAATACTGGTTGGCTAATAAAGAAGCAAAGAGAGGGTTTGCAATGGCAAAGAACAAAGCATCAGAGGCACTCTTCCAGCTTCTGGAAAGTAAGATAGTAGATGGCACAAAGCAACTGTATCAGGTTGCTAGGCAAAGACAGAAAGATAAAGAAGATAGTCGGACACCTTTCATGAGGGATGCTAAGAGCCATCTGCTAACCAGTCCACATGACATAGGCAGATGGAAAGAGTGCTTCCAGCAGCTTCTGAATAAAGAAAACTCCACAGAAGCTGTACTGCCCCGACACAGCCTATGATGAGATAAGAGGAAGAGCCCACCATACAAGAAGTAAGAACAGCACTAAGAAAAATGAAATCAGAGAAAGCAGAAGGGTCAGATGAGGACACAGCAGATATGATAAAGATATGGGGTAAGATAGGGGAAAAATGGCTCCTGGGAGTTCTCATAGCAGTGTGAAGAGAAAGGAGCATCCCAGATGACTGGAGAACAAGCATACTACTGCAAGTGTTCAAGAACAAAGGGGACATTCACAGCTGTGGGCAGTATAGATGTATCAAACTCCTGTCACACTGCATGAAAGTTTTGGGAGGGTGATTGATAAATTAATATGAAGATTAGTAGAAAGTAAGATGGGAGATGAGCAATTTGGATACAGATCAGGATGCAGCACAACTAACCCAATGTTTGCAGTCAGATAGTTGATAGTTGAAAAGAAGCAAGAGATGAGAAAGGGTCCAACTGGGCATATCTAGTCTTGAAAAATGCATATGACGAGGTTCCAAGAAAGCTAATTTCTGTAGTCCTGCCATGGTTTGAAGTCCCAGAAACATTGGTAGAATTAGTGCAAGCTGTGTCTTAGGACTCATTGACTCAAAAGCAGGTTGATGATTGTTATGTTGATCCTTGAAATGTATTACATAAAGCAGTGGTCCAAGGGGCAAATTGAGATTAGTTCATGGTGGCCAGGATCAAAGACTGGGGTATGATGAGGAATGCAGAAAGAGAACAGTGGTCTCCAGTTACTAAGTTGCATATTTCTCAACATCTATGATTAAGGCATACTGACTCTAGACGTGCAAATGTTGTGAAGGAATGTACAGCATTCACAACTTTTTTAAGAGAGATTTCCCTAATCCATTCCATAGCAAGTACTGTGAAAAAGGATGCGATTCCAGATCTTCAAAAAGGCATATCCTTCAAGGAGCCCCGAAAGTTATACCTGAAGAACATATCTAGTCTATTAAGATTTATGCTGCTATTTTGGAAGAACTGCAACCAATAATATCAAAGATGATAAGTTGTCTGAAGACAGAAGCAAGTAACATTGCAAATATCCTGTCACAGTGGGGGACAGAAACTTCCATTGTTCTTTGGATCACTGCAATTACATTTTTGTTTCTTTCATGATGGGTGACTTGTAATATACACCAGAATTTAGTCCTAGAAGACACAGAATCTTAATTTCATTTTTTTTAAATTAATTTCTTAAGTTATCTACTGGAACTAGCAACATCTAGCCTGCAAGTAAAAGACTTTTACATGGTAGAACATCACTACCATTCTGGAAAGAAATCCTTTGCAGTCTGTATTCAAGATTTGATGGTTGGGTTGCGGGAGTTACCTTGTTTTCTTTTTTTTTTCCACTGGTCTGTGACCACATAGACTAGTCTACCCCCCTGAATGATTCCTTCCCCATTTTGCCTTTACTTACTCTCCCTATAACTTACTGTTTTTAAGGTGGGCAAATCCTCTTTTGTGTACTTTCTGCAGCTTTTTAGTTGTTACCCTTACAGTATCTCAAATTTGCCTCCCATGTAGCCTTGCATATACATCAGCAATGTTATGGCAGTGGAGCTGTGCAAGTAGTGAAAAAAAAGGCACCAAAAAGTAAAGATTTCTCTTATGAAACCTGAAATAATAAACTAGCTGATTCAGGGAATTGTTAGCAATACCGTTACATACACACACACACACATCTCTCTCTCTCTCTCTCTCTCTCTATATATATATATATATATATATATATATATATATTATATATATATATATATATATATATATATATATATATATTATATATATATATTTAGATAAATAGAGATATATTTTTTATACAGATGCACATATATAGGTATGTAAATTTTACAAAAAATGAGATATGATAAAAAAGAAGAGCTCCTTTCTGCTTTTGAATGCCAGCAGTATACCCCATATGCCCAGTTATTCAGTAGCAGTGCTCTTGCATTGTGGTTTTAGATATTCTGAATAAATACTAAAGGGAACATTAGAAGTTGTTAAAATGTATGTGACAGTGAAAAAAATAAAGTTGAAAATTCCTGAGATAAGTGCTAAGAACTGAGTGTGTTGGAAAAGAAAAGGAAAGAATTGCTTCGGTCCACACACCTCAAACTCACATACTTGTATTTAGCAGTCAACTGCTCTACCACTAGACCACACCATTACAGTAAAATCTCTTGATACTCTGTCTTTTAAAGCAATTATGTGAAAACAGTCATGTATTCCTTGAATGTATACACCTTCCCTTTGTTTTATTTATTATTTATTCCTGCTGCTAATATGCACCACCATTTATTTTATTAGTTGAACTATTCTTTCATGTTTCTTAACTAAAGTGATGGACAGATCCCAAAGCAACTATTTCAGGGAACCACTGGAGTTAAAAAGAGAAGTGTACTTTTTAACTTCCTTTCAGCTTAACAATGCATACATGGGGTAATGCAAGATTGTAGATTGCCAGTGTCATTCACTGGCCACTAATGAATACAAAACAGCTTGACAAGGAAAAGACGTTTAACCTGTGAGTAACTTTGTACTCCAAGACTGATTATACATTAAAGAACTGAAAAAGGAAAAAGGAAAATTGACACCCAACAGATATGGAGCTACTTCACACAGTATGACTAATGTATAAATGTAATGACTGGACTAGGTGTGTCCTGCTCTTTATTTTTTTTTACCTGTTTGTTCCCAGTTAAATCCATTAAGAACAAATCACTTTGCAGGACCGATCTAGGAGCACTCATGAAAAAAGTATTAGCCTAAGGATCAAACAGACATTGACAGAATCAAACCATGGCTTGCTGCATAACAACTTTTGTATCACAGGCTTAATCTTCTAGGATGCACTCCTCTCTTTTCTGTGTTGCTTAGATATACCCTGATATACTGGCTGATCCTTGAAATGTATTACACAAAGCAGTGGTCCAAGTGGAAATTTGACATTAATTTATGTCAGGCAGGATCTAACACTGGAGTATGCTGAGGAATGCAGAAAGCGAAAAGGTCTTCAATTACTAAGCTGCGTCCTTCTCAACATCTATGATTAAGACATACTGACTCTAGTCATGCAAATGTTGTGAAGGAATGTACACCTTTCAAAACTTTTACAGAAGGTCCGTAAATTAAAAAAAAGAGATTTTCCTAATCCATTTAATAGCAATTGCTCAGAAAAAGGGGATGATCCCAGATCTTCTAAAAAGCATGTCCTGCAAGAGCTTGGAAAGTTAAAGGTAAAGACGGTATCTGTGTCTATTAAGATTTACTCTGCAGTATTTGAAAAACTGCTACAAATCATAACAAAGATGATAAGGTTTCTGAAGACTGTAGCAGGTAACATGGCAAATATCCCATCACAGCAGAGGATAGAAACTTCCATGTTCTTTGGATTACTACAGCAACATTATTGTTTCTTTCATGAGGGGAGGCTTGTAATATACACTAGAATTTAGTTCTAGAAGACACAGAATCTTAATTTCAGTAAATCTCTACCACGACTGGCAAAATCTGGCTTGCAAGTAAAAGATTTTACAAGTTACACCATTACTACCATAATGAAAAGCCTCTGCAGTCTGCATTGAAGATTTGATGGTTGGACTGTGGAAGGTTCTTTGTTTTCTTTTAATGTGTGTGTTGTTTTTTCACTGGCCTGTGACTGTGTAGACTGTTCTACCCACCTGCATAATACCTTTCCCACTCTCTCTCTACTTACACTCCCTATAATCTATTGTTTTAAGGTGGGCAAATGGTGTTTTATGTACTTTCTACAGCTTTGTAGTTGTTACCATTACAAAGTCCCAAATTCGCCTTCCATGTGGCCTTGCATATGCATCAGCAATGTTATGGCATTGGAGCAGTGCAACTACCAAAAAGTTAACCTTTACTACAAAAATCCATTCGTAACATCAAAGGAAACAGTGAAAGTCATAATATACATCAGTTCACAATGCCAAATCTGCTGAACGAATTCTGCAGATTTGACATTGTCTCTGAACAGAGCACGTGATGTATGTATTGGAGCTCAGGTAAGTGAAAAACCTACACTTCACATCACGTTTTTGCAGGGGGACAAGCCCCCTGCACCCCCCTGTGGGGGGGCGCACCCCTGCTAACTATATATTCCAACTCCAAGATTGCACAGGGAGGAAAGGGGTGAATGTCCCAATCTGCACTGTACTGTGATCTCTGTTCATTACTTCAAGTTCATATCAGCGAATGCACAGTAGCATTTGCTGATGTGAACTTCCTTTTATGTAATGCTCGGCAACATGGGAACTGAACACCTACTGTTTGATTTTCGATCTGCAGAGTATGTCTGTTCATTATTTTGATAGTAAACCATATATATATGTGTATGTATATATATATATATATATATATATATATATATATATATATATATACATACACACACACACACACACACACACACACACACACACACACACACACACACACACACCACCCACACACATACACACACACGCATAGGTATGTAAATTTAACTACTAATAATCGGATACTAATACAAGGAAGGGCTCCAGTCTGCTTTTGAGTGTCAGCAGTATACCCCCCACATGCTTAAGCAGGCAGCTACAATGTTACTGGAGTACAGTTTCAGACGTTCTGTATAATACTAAAGAGAAAATCTGAAGCACTTAAAATATCTTATATGACAGTGAATACAAATTAAACTTGCAAATTCCTGAGATAAGTGCTAAGAACAGAGTGTATTGAAAAAAAATGAAAGAATAGTATGGATCACAGTCTCATGCACCTGTGTTTGAGAGACTGGTGGTCTCACAATACAACATATCAACCCAGTGAAATCAGTTAATTTTCTGACTTTTAAAGTGAAGATGTGATAACAATTATGCATTCTATGATGTATGTACCTCCCCTTCTCTTAATTTATTTAATTAGTTGTTCCTGTTGCTAATATGTACTGCCCATTTTTTATAGGTTCACAACTTTATAGGTAAGTAGTTGGCTAGCTGTCCTTGTGGGCCATTTTATGCCTAGCCCGTTTCCCTTTTTATGTTCAAATTAAACTATCCCATTTGGTTAATGAGTGGCCTTACCGATCCCATAGTCGATAATTATATATAATATTACCCCTAATGATAATAACTGGGATCATGCCATAAATAATTTGAGGTGACCTGTGCATGGGATAAAGTATTTAGGAGCTGCCTCCATCCATAAGTAGCACAGAGGGCAGTTCTCTGGTAAATTTTCTTTTTCCCATTGATAGATCCAAGTTGTGCTTGAATATGGATAGGGATGAGCTTTGTTTAATATGGACTATGAGTCTATTCCATAGCAACAGTATCATCTGTAAGATGTACCTGTCCTCCAAGCAGTTCTGTTGATGTTACAGAAGAGGTTTAGATCCCTAGACAGAGTACTTCTGATGCCATTTGACTTGCTGATGTGCAGTAAATCCATTAGTACTGGATTAGAAGATGCCTTGTATGCCAGGCCCACGTCATTTCTTAGCAGTCTGTAGAATGCTGAATATAGTGACAGGGCTTTGAGTTGGCCTTGTATCCTTTTAGTTAGGTATCCCTGTGGACATTCTAGTCATTGCATGTGCCTAGAATGATACATGCCCAGGGAAGCATTATTCTTAATGATTAGCCAAATGAGGGCTGAGTAAAGGGGGGCAATGACATCCCTAGATCTAAAGACAATCTGTTTGTTAATACGCTGTGCAATATAGAAGGGCTTTCTGATGACAATGGACACATATTGGTCAGAAGTAAGGTCACTGTCCATATAAGTTCCCAAATTCTGAACAAATGGGTCAACTCTTAGGGGCATATTGTCCATGTGGTAGCTCTTTGGAGTACATGACTTCCCAAAGGATGTAATAATGTAATTTTTGGCATTTAGTCCATGATTTTGGCACCATACCTCTCAACCATGCTGAATTCCTTGGCATTTAACAATTTTGAGGTCCAAATAATGGGGTACCACAAATTTCCAATTGACCCCCTATATTTCCAATTAATTTGCACATTTTGCGACCTTTTTAAAATATTTTTTAAATATTTTCCACTGTCAATCTTCCGCGACGACGTCAGCACCACAAGCGGCCTGCCAGCCAGTTGGAATTCAGCTGTGGGCTTGAGGGGTGTGACTGTCTGAGTGTTTATATTTGGGCAGCAGTAACGTGCTTCAGAACAGGTGTGGCAGCAGCTAATGAATATCCGAATCCGAGTCAAGGCAAGACAAGTGCAGAGCTGAGTGGCAAGCACTTCTTTCATGACTGAGTGAAACAGTTTGATAACTTAGTTTACTTTTAGTAGTATAAAACTGTGTGTTAGTTTAGAGAGGGTCAGATTCAGAACTCGGGAACTGTGCAGTGTAGAAGAAGAAGAAGAAGAAGAAGGAGAACTAAGGGTACAGCCAAGTGGGACCATGAGAGAGCAGCTAGCAAGCAACAGCTCCAACAGTGTTTTTTTATTTAGAAGTAGTACTGAAGACTTTGTGAAGTCTGATAACTTGTGCAAAGTGTGAACTGAAGTCTGATTTTACAACTTACACAGCGACCGCTGACCGTTCGTTTCAGACTTCAGTGCAGTAGGGCAGGGAACCAGGTAGCAGCAGTCTGACTTGGGTGAGAGTGGTGGTGCAATGTGCCAGTGACCAGGCAGACATGAGGAAATATTTTATTTCTTCCCCCAGCTCCTCCTCTACCTTCAGGTAAGAAAGAACATAAAAAGAATTGCCACCATGAAGGTATGACAGTGTATTTATTTTTTCTATTTTGTTTTAGTTTTATGTTTTTTGATGGATCCAGTTCCACTATGTTATAGTGAGGACACTGTGTAGGCAGGATGTAATGAAACAGGGGTGCTTATCTAAAGGGCTTGTGATGTGGAGAGTTTGATGTTGTTGGGATTATAGTTTACTCAGCACACATGTTTATATCAATGGCTTGATTGACTTAACATAACTGTCTTGTATTGTATACTAGGAAGGACTGATCTTAGAGTGCTTGGCAAGTATAAATGTTAATATGCATGTAAAAAATCATTAGGATGTAATGTGTGGATTCACTCTTATTTGTTACTACATGAGGTGATTCATGGTGAGATATTATTTTGCTATTATAATGTTTTTCAAGCTATCTTTTATATTTAACAGATCTGTTGCACTGTTATTATTTAAAGTTTTGTATTTGTAATTTGATTTCAGTTAATGTGCCTGATTGGATTCATTTCTCTGTTTCACTTTTTGACTGTCTTTCCCTCTCCTCCTCATTTTCATTTTTGAAATCAACGCAAGTATTTTTAAAAAATTAAAAAAAATTATCTTGGGAACTCATTCACAATCGAGTAGAGAGAAGAAGGGAGATTGACCAGTGGTTGAGATGAGCAGCAAGTCCACTTCAGGTGTTGTACTGGACTGCAGTGGTGAACATACCTCTCAACCTCTTGGGGGCAAGAAATCTGGACAAAACCTAAAATAATGGGGGAACAAAGGTCCTAAAATAGGGACAAATTTTATATTGCTCGTATAAACTTAGAAAGTTAACTGAATAACACAGGATTTGGGTTATCATGCATTTTCTGAAGCATGTGAACTTGAAGTCTGAAATTCAAATGTATGTCATTATTTATTGACTTTAGTCTTGGTGATTTGCCAGAAAAAATACAAAATTTATGAGGACCAGACTAAAAATATGAGGCAAAAATCTGGACAGTTGAGAGATATGATGCTTGCCCTGTAGCAGCAGAAAAGTAATACTAAGGAGAGCTAGGGATATCAGTTTTTTATAAACTCATGTATTTTCACCTCAACATTAGTTATTTTATTAAAGACCAGGTTAGATCGTCTGTTGACATATATTGTTGCCATTTACTACAGGGTCTGGGGCTGAGCCTATATTTTGGTTGTTCTTCAGTTTGCATATGAAAGTTGGTATCCCACAATTCCATTTGACTGGGCGGGGCCATGCAATTATATATGCAAATTTTATGTTAATCAGCATACCGATTTTTACCTATTTTCACAGGCTTTTGTCCAGATTTTTGATATTTCCAGGTTGAGAGGTATGTTTGGCACCAGTTATTTATTTGGGACAAATCTTCACTCAAGATGGCTAAATCATTCAGGAATTCAATGAGTGCTCCTTGCTTGCAGTCATCTGCAAACTTAGCCAGAGCCCTTTTGTATTGGCTTTTACTTCAGAAAATAAGGTACCTAACAGAAGAGATACTAGCACAGAGCTCTGGGAGTGGGGACTCCATTGGTGGCTCTTTTATTTGTGGAGGTAACTTCCCTTATTTTAATTCCCTGTGTCCTATCTGTAAGCCAGTTGGCAATCTTGCAGGTAACATAGTGGTTTATTCCCAGTTTATTTAGCTTTCCTATTATGCCTGAGTGGAGAATTGTGTCAAAAGCTTTGGCTAGGTCAAAGTATGTGTTGTGTACCACTTTACCTTCATCCATTGCTTTGCTGATGTTTTCAGAAAATCTACCAGGTTGTTCTTGATGAGTCCAAACTGAGATGGGTCTAGTATTTGCTGATTCCCTATACTCTTTTTGATTAGCGCCATGATAAGGATCTGTAATTGTCTGGCCTGTGAAAGTTCCTTCCTTATGCAGGGGAAAGACTGTAGCTGTTCTTCATTAACTTGGTACAAAACCAGTATGGAGACTGAGATTGAGCAATATTGTTAAGGGTGTGATGAAGTCATGCTTCATGTAATTTAAGATGCATCCAGGGAAATTGTCAGGACCCATTGGTGCAATATTTTTAGCTTTGATAGCAGTTTTAGGACTTGGTCTTGTGTGATAGCTGGAGGTAAGCCAGTTTCAAATATATCTCAAGGGACAGACAGAACTAAATTTATCAGCCATTAGGTACACTATATCTTCAGCCTTTTTTTTTAATTTCTCCAAGCCTTTTGGGTTTCTAATACCATGACAGGAATGGACTCCATTCCTAAGTCAAAGTGCAATTAAAGTTCATGAAAATAGTATTGTTTCAATCTTTGATGTCAGCCAAAAGTGCTCTTTGGAGCAATCACAATGTGCCTAGTAATGACTCCTGCAATTCGTATGGAGCTACACAGGTTGGTAACATATCTAAATATGATTGTAGATTCTTTTTTATAAGACCCATTGCTCCTACTACTACTGGAACTATCTGGGTATCTTTCTTCCACATTGCTCTCATTTCTGCCTACAGATCCTGATATTTTATGACTTTGTGTCTCTCTGTACACAAGAAACTGTAGTCACTGGGTGTGGCAATTTCAATGATCAATGCTACTCTTGTCTTCTTTTCTTGAACCACTATATCCAGTTTTTTAGCATCTATCTTTGAAGTGTTGGTAATGGGTGATCCCATGTGATATAAACTTCAAAATTTTCTATGATGCTTTGTGGCTCATGTTTCCAGTGTTTTTCAGCCACTTCAATACCATGATGTTTGCACAATCCCCAGTGCAACAATTTTGCCACATTATTATGCCTTTCAGTATACGGTTCTTCTGCCATTAGTATGTAACAACCTGCAACGAGGTATCCAACTGTTTCCAATTTGGTTTTACAAAACCTACATTTATCTGTTTCTCCCACATGTTCAATGGACTTTGTAAACCAATGTGTACAGAGGCCAATATCTTAGGCTGCCAATATTAACCTTTCATCTCTTGGTTTGAATTCACCTCTCCTTAAGCATTCCTACATTCATTCCTGATCAACATGAGGTTCTTCCAGAAGTTTTCTATACTTGCAACTATATTTATGCTTTTTCCACATTTCTTGCCTTCTCATCTAGTCCTTCAACTTATATTCTTTCTTTTGTTTTTTGGCACATTCAGTTGCTGTCTGATTTTTATCCACATCTGGTTTGATTTCCATTCCTGCTTGACACTGATATGCTTCTGCTAAATTAAGCAGAGAAGTCATCTTAGATTTATTCTCTTCATGTTTCAAAACTTTCACTACATTTGGGTCTTGTGAGGTCAACAGATATGTGTGGAGTCCCACGATTACAGATCTATACATATAATTTATTTGTTCATTTATTTGCAGTTGATTTACCAGGATAGTCCATTGGGCCAAGATGAACCCGTTTTCAATGGAGTCCCGGGGAGAAAAGTTCCAAAAACAAGCAAGGTTACAGTAAGGTTTTAGGTTACAATCATTACAAATACTACGGACTAGTGAAAAAACATTACAAATAGTACAGACTAGTGAAACATTACAGATGCTAGAGACTAGTGAAAAAAAATTACAATATAAATACTGAGAAGCCATTATATCTTAAGGAAGCTTGCACTAAGAGGTGCATTCTAATACATTCTTTATAAATAGCTTAGTATGTGCAAGAACAGGATGTATGAGTTAGGAGAGTAAGTAAAATGGAAATTGCCAGTGTAAAGAGGGGAGGAGGTTATGTGGGGTGGGAGCAGGAGCATTCCCACTGGGATATTAGATGTGAGTGAAGAGATTTTTTGAATGAAAAGCGGTTAGAGGTGGTACAAATGGATGGTGGTAGGGAGTTCCAGAGATGTGCAAGACCATAGGATAGGAGATTTTTACCTGGGGGACAAGTTGGTTTATACAATTCTATTAGGTTTTTGGTTGTTAGATCTTAGTAGTCTATCAGGGAGGTGCATTTTAAAGGCAGAGGAAAGGGAGGGACAGAGGGAGGGCTTGAAAATGAGCTTGTGTGCAAGAGTAAGTTAAGTGTAGGTGAGATGATTGGATAGTTCTAGCCATTTTAGTTTGTGGAGAGATGTACAGTGGTGGGTGGAGGACTTATGGCTGGTAGTGAACTTGGCAATTTTGTTATAGCAAGTGGAAAGTTGTGTTTTAAGGGAAGATTGTAGGTTAGTTAGGAGTGGGGCTCCATAGAAGCGGGAGGGAAGAAGAAATGTGGTAGAGAGAGGGAATTTAGTGGAGGGCGTGAGATAATGATTTTGTTGGTAGAGCATGCCAAATTTTTGGTGTTTTTTTTGATATTTAGTTAAAGGTGGGAGTTGAATTTAAGTTGACTGTCAATTTGGACCCCTAGTAATTTGGCCTCTGATACCAATTCAAGAGACGTGTTGTTATGGCTAGTGACAGAGAATGTGCTTATATTGAAAGAGGTGACTTTAGAGGGAGTAAATACCATTAATTTGGTTTTAGAGGCATTGAGTGCCAGGTAATTTTTTTTTCATCCTTTGTTCGGTGGTTGAGAACGCATCTTGTGTAAGCTTTAGGAGTGTAGGGATGGAGGTGGCAGAACAGATAATAGTTGAATCATCTGCGTATTGGATAATATTTGTGAAAGGGATGGAGTTGCGTAAATCGTTTATAAATATATTGAAGTGGAGGGGACCCAATATAGATCCCTGGGGAACTCCAGTTGGGGTGTTAAGGAATGAGGAGGTTGCCTTTTTCCATTTTACTGCTTGATATCTATTGGATAAGTAGCTGGTGAACCAGTTCAGAGAGGAAGGTGATAGGTTAAGCTTAGAGAATTTAGTTAGAAGAAGATTGTGAGAGATAGTGTCAAAGGCCTTAGAGAGGTCAAGTAGGAGGGTAGAAACAATGTGGCCAGAGTCCTGGGCTTTATTCACAGTTTCTAGGAAGGAAAGAAGG
Organism: Protopterus annectens; assembly: GCF_019279795.1. NCBI lineage: Eukaryota > Metazoa > Chordata > Ceratodontiformes > Protopteridae > Protopterus > Protopterus annectens. The sequence continues at coordinate 926,299,709 of NC_056747.1, forward strand.
GCTGTCATACTGCTGTGACCGGGTCTAAAACCATGTTGTGTAGGAGTTAGTAAGTGATTGTCTAAGAGATGTGGTAGGAGTTGTAGATGGATACACTTTTCTAGGAGTTTAGAGATGGGAGATAGAATAGAGATGGGACAGATATTAGTGATATTGTTATTGTTGCCACCTTTATGCAAAGGTATGATATAAGCCTTTTTCCAAATTTGGGGTACTATACTTTCTTGGATAGAGTGGTTGATTAGAATGCTGATGGGGTAGGCAATGGCTTCGGCAGCTATGCTAAAAAGTATGAAGGAATGTTATTGGGGGCATTAGAGCATGGCTTCAGTTTCTGAAGGAGTTTTTTTATGGTAGATGTGGGTATAGCTTTTAATGAGAAAGGTGGAGAGTGGGAAGAGGGGATATTTGAGGATGGTGGTGATGGAGAAGAAATGAAAGGAGAAGCAGAAGTGGGGGGTGTAGTGCTGGTATAGGAGGATGGGGGTGACGTGGAGGGTGATGTTAGAGAATGATTAGGTTAGTTTGGAAATAGAATCAATGAAAAAAGAATTAAATTGTGTAGCCAAATCTATGTCTGGAGCATTAGGATCTGGGCTGGGGTTATCTGTTTTGCTGGGAGTTAGGAGGGTGGAGATTCCTTTCCAGAATTTTTGAGGGTTTATTTTATTGTTGTTTTGGAGTATGGAGAATTAATTCTGTCGATCAGTGATGATGAGCTTTTTTACTTTGTTTCTAAGTGTTTTGTATTCATTATGGGTGGGGGAGTCCTATTTTTCTGGTAAGTTGCCCAACCTTTATCTCTGTGGCGCATGGTTGCTAGTGTGTTTTTGGTTAGCCAAGGGGCAGTTTTGATTTTTGTTCTTTTTGTCTTTATGGGAGCATGGTGGTCTAGGAGGTTTAAGAAAGTTGAGTTGAAGTGGGCAACTGCACTTTCCAGGGGTAGAGTTTTTAGAGTGCTCCAGTTTATTGCTTTTAGAGAGTTAGAAAAGGTAATGGGGTTGAAGTTTTTTTGGTAGCGGGTAGTAATATAATTATGAGTAAGGTGTAAGGGTGAAGGAAGTGGATATGTGAATGTGGGTAAGTGGTCACTAAGGGGATTGGGAAGGGTGCCACTGTCAGAGAAATAATGGGGGTGAGAGACTAAAATCCAGTCTAGGGTACTACCGCTGGAGAGGTTTTTTGAGGGACGGGTTATGGAGTTGATTAGCTGTGAGAAATTATAGAGGTTGATGTTAAGTGGGTTTGTGGGAGACTGAATGGAGGACCAATTGATATTCATGTCTCCCAAAATTATTGTTTCATTGCTAATGTTGGTAGAAAGCCAGGAGAGGATGTCCACGAGTGTAGAAATATTGTCACCGGGGGGATGTAAAAGGAGGCTATACATATGTGTTTGTGTTTATTAAAGTAGTGCTAGGAGTAATTCAGCATTATAGAAGTGAGGAGTAGGTTTGCTATAGGGAGTAACTGATAAGGAGGATAAGTATAAGAGAGCTACTCCTCCCCCTTTTGTGGGTTCTATCTTTTCTGATGATAGAATAGTTGGGTGGTATTATTTCCAAATCTTTTATATGGGGTTTTAGCCAAGTTACGGAGATGGACAGGATGTTAGGTTTATTATGTGTAAGCCAGGCATGGAGGTTAGGGATTTTGTTAGCTATACTTTGGGAGTTTAAAGAGGTAAGTAGCATGGATTTGTCTGTAGATGGGGAGGTGGGAGGGCCTGAGTTAGGGTGAATACCTCCAGATAATAGAATGGTAGTTAGATGTAGGATTAGGTTGGAGAGGTACTTGGACTGCTTAGAATATAGGTTGAGCTTTATTAGAATTGTGAGGGTTTTGTTAGTTACTGAGGGGGTAGAATATTTATGAGGAGTAATTAGTTTATATGGAAAGAGTAGATGTTGTTTTATAGGATGTAGGCAGGGAGATATTGGGATATGTGAGCATAAGAGTGGTGAGGTAAATGGTTGGTTATATGGAAGGATTGTGAGTAGTTAGTGTTAATGGGCTGGGTGAGGTAGTAGATATAGGATATGTTGAGAAGAAGTAGTAGCAGAATAGAGAAGGATGAGGGTTTTGAAAGCATGGTGAGATAGGGCTGTTAAGAGTGGGTATGTTGTGGCTGAGTAATTTACAGGGGCAGGAGAGTTGTATGTTTAGAGAGGAGCAGGTAAGACTCTAATATATGTGAGGGAAGGGAGAGTTGAGTGATGGCAGATATAGGTGGAATTAGGAAGTGGGTGTTGACAGAGCAATGGAGACTAATTGGCAAGGCAGGGTAGTGGGTGTGGCTATGAAGGAATAAATGTAGAGGTGCTGGGGGCGGGTGGGATATGGTGGCAGGGTAGGGGAGCGGAGTGAGCCCACTGGGCGAACATAGCGGGTAGAGCCAAGGGAAGGCAGGAGAAGAACAAGAACCAATCAGTGGAGTGTTGATTGCTGAAGGTAAGTACAGAGGACAGGGATTTGGTAAGACAGAGTGGGCCTGAAGTTTAAGAAAAAGATAGAGAGAAAATTGACTTAGATCTATACAGAAGACAAGAAAGTAAAGTGTAGATATAAGAAGTCAAGAATAGTGAGGTGAGGGTGACATCTAGTGGACAAATGCTAAAGTACACCTGTGGCTCTACAAGGGTAGATCTCTGGACTGGGAGGAGAGAGGAGAGGCTAGTGTAAATCGGGGAGCTAGAAGAGGGGCAAGTATGGGGATACAGAATTAAGAAGGGTTTGGCTGCTGGCTGGCCTGGCAAGGGAGCGTGCTGAAACACCTAGCAGGACTTTAGGCAAATAAAGTCTAATGCAGAGGGTTAGCAACAGTTGCACATACTTTCTTGGTTCCTTCAGTGGTTACACTTCTGGGAGAAGCTTGGTTCTACTCCCGTAATGGGGATGAGGCAACAGCGATTGTTTTAATTTATTTTAAGTCTAGGCATTGTTCAAGGCGTAGTCACAAAGGGTAATGCACGGCAAGCAAGCTGGAGAACAGGAGAGATATGTTGAGAGAGAGAAATTGTATTATAATAAGCAATATAGAAATACATTGGCTCCCAGCAACAGAAGCAAACAGGTATCAGACGTGATTAAAAATGAACAAATATTCAAAGCAACAATATGATTGAGATTTAAAACCCTTTGGCTAAGTTATTTTGTTACATTTAGATTGCCTATACTGAAATTGTAGCAGAAAACACAAATAAATAAGCACGTGGGATTGTACTGTAACACTGTATGCTTCTACTCGCAAATCTAAGAGTTAAAGTTTTACACCCACTAAATGCACTACTAATCTAGGCAAATTATGTTATCAGTAGCATGCTAATATGCTAGTACAGTTTAAAGTCCCTTCCAGATTTAACACTTGTTAGGACCCTCAATTGCGTCCGTTTGCTGAGCAAAATACACTCAGAGTATCCAATTATTTGTTTAAGTATAGACCGTTACACTAATACTGATTCATTTGTTGCAGGTAGGCTAGATTAAGGGTCTTCAAAAGGGGCTGTAGGAAATTCAGGAACAGCTAACACGTAATACACAATAAGACATACAAAATGCAATCAGTACTGCAAAATAAGCACTACGAATAGGCTGGGTGATGTTACTATACCAATTACCATGTTACTGTATCTAGTTAACGCACAAGCACTTTAAGCAGGATTGTTTATAAACCATTAGCTTGTAGTATGCTAACACAAGTTGGCATTTTCAAAGTACATTTGACCAGCACACTTTTAACTCATCAAACTACATTTAGTACAAAGACATCAATTTCAAGGAGACCCATCCCTCCTTCAGAACAGAGAATATATAATCTTGGTATGCATTGATTTTTATAAATCATTTGGTGAGCATGAAGCATCCTTCTTGTTTTCCTGTCTAATCTATCCAACACATTTTGGGGCCAGTGAAGTCACTCCAAAATGTGTAAGCTAGGACAGGAAGAGCAAATTGGTTTATAGATTGGATTTTGTTCCTAGATGTCAGTGCTGTTTTCAGGACTAATTTAAGTCTTCTGAAATATTCCTTACTAAGTTTTATTCACATTTGTTCGTGTTTTATTGTTGATCCTTCATTGATTCCCAAGTATTTATACACTCCCTCATACTCAAGTTCTTTTATATCACATTCTTGTCCCAAACCAATGTTTTCTTGATGTTGCAGTTTTCCTGCTTTAAATGTTGCTTTTGCACATTTATCAAGACCAAATGACATTCTTATATCATCTGAAAAAGTTTTAACAACTTGCAGTTGTGCTTTCAGTTCCTCGTCTGATGAGCTATACAGTTTTAAATCATTGACAAAGAGAAGATGAGAAGTCTTTACACTTTGTTGTTTTCTAGGAGCCAGATTATAGCCATGGTGTAAACTGTTAAGTAGACAGCTTAATGGGTTACAGGCAAGTCAGAATAGCAGTGGTGACAGAGAGTCACCCTGGAATATCCCCTTTTGAATTTTTATCCCTAGAATAATAATTTGTCCTTTATCATGGCTCAATTGCAAAGTGGTCTGCCACTGTTTCATGGTCACTGTTATGTAGCCGATCAGTATGGGGTGTATCTTATACACTTAAGCACTCTTTTATCCATGAATGTGGGATACTATCAAATGCTTTTTTGTAGTCAATCCATACCATACTTAGATTCTTCTCCTTTTTACAGTTCTCCACTATGACTTTATTTAACAACAAATGATCCTTTGTTCCATATGACTTTCTTTTATTGGCCTTTTGTTCTACTGCCATAATTGAGTTTTCTTCTAAATGACTATAAACTCTGTCAGTATCAATTCCCATGTATAGTTTATACATCATTGGAAGACAAGTTATTGGTCTATAATTTTTAGGGTAGCTTGCAGGTTCACTCTTAAGTAGGAGCATTGTTTTTCCTGTTGTTAACCAGGTTGGTGTCTGTTCGGGGTGTGCATATAAATAGTTCTTACTCATGGCTAAATCTTCATGCAAAGATGTTAATACTTTCAGCCAAAAATTAGGTACTGCATCTGGGCCTGGGGTTTTCCAATTAGAGGCTTTTCTTAACTTTGTTTCAATCTCTCTGGCTGTTACTTCATCCCATTTCATATCCTGTACCTTTGAACCTCTTATTCTTTCTTTAACTTCTTCTTCTTCATAGATAGTATCTATTTCTTGTTTTTTTAGCAGTCTTTCAGTTCCTTTTACTTTATTTCCCAATTCTCTATAAAACTTTTTTGGATCATCAATAAATTGCTTATTTTGTACTTTTCCTTTATATTTATTTTCGTATCTTCTAAATCTTTCTGCCTGTGCTGAAATTATTTGCAACAGTGCATGATAGATCCTGGTCTGTTCTAATATTGCGCATTGCTTTTATCACATCTATTTTTCTTAGTATTCTCAATGTAGGTAATGTAATTTACAGTCACATCAGCACATTGCTGCTTTGTGCTTTGAGATTATGAACATAATTGAAAAAGGCTATTGAAAGTCTTTGACTTGGGTAGCTATTTTAGCCTCAATCTTGGCTTGGGGGATTTTATTAAGCACCTGAGTTGTTTGTTTATTTCGGTGACATGGGCTGTAACATTCTGGGCATTAGTCTTCCTACTTTTTATCAAAATTATTTTCCTTTTAATGTACAGATTGTTGGTATTGTGGTACTACCATGTGGGTTTGTTTATTTTAACTATTTAGTGAACTATTCATTCACATTGCTTAACTAAAGTGGTGCACAGATCTCAAATAATAAATAACCATAATAAGGAGACCAGAAAAGTTAAAAAGAGATGCACACTTTTTCAATTCCTTTAAGTTCAACAATGTATACATGGGGAGATCTAAGATGACTGCACACTGATCAATTGAACTTCAGCACTCCCAGGACAAAAATAGAAACTGTGAAAAAAGGAGTGTCACTGTAACAGTTTTTTTTTGTGGTAAATGACTAGTATGTGCACTTCTGAGATGCCAGCAAGGAAGAAATTTGGAAAACATGAATAAAAATCAACCAAAAAAAGAGAAGAGAAAACACTTCTGGGAAAGATTCTGCAACTGTTCAGCAAAAAGCAATCCAAGCGTCAGCTTTGGTTCTAGAGACAGCTTCCAGTAATTTAGTGGAAAAAATATCAAATGTACTCAGAGGTGATTAACATAGATAAAATACCGAAGGAATATATCAACTCAAATAACAAAAGGCTGGAAAATAGAAGAAGCTTTAACTAGCTGTTCAGATGCACTGATAAAACTGCAAAACTCAGATGTTGAAATGAAGAAAAAGCTGTCTGAATATGAGGCTTCTCAAGAAGAGCTGCTTAAAAAAATATAGTTAGAAGACAGTGCACATAAAAATTAGTATTTCTACTGTACCAGAGAAACTTAAAGGAATAGACTGTATTCATTTTAAGAAAGGGCAAATAAGCAACTGGACTGGTGCTCCACAGCAGGATTTCTTAACTTAAAGGGCATATCGAGTGTATGCTCCACACCTGCCCATGAGTAAGCAGTCAAGAATTATATTAACAAAGATACAATCATACCAGTGATATAGAGTTAATCCTAACAAAACTGTGGCAGAAGGACAAAGTTGTGAAAACTGGAGATAGCTGAGTATTTGTAGAAAATAATTATGCACTATAAACCTGGAAGAGGAGAAGCAACTTTAGCCCAGCAATAAAGGAATGTTGGCAGGAGTGAGATTTAAGCTGCTATATCCAGCTGTGTTCAGAGTAACTTTTCCTGAAGGATCAAAGATATTTTTTGATGCAGAACAGGCTAAGGGGGAAATAAAAAAGTCTAGCCAACAAAAAGTGAGTCAGCAAGCAGAAGGAGACTCTGCTTTTCATTCTTGTGACAGTAAAGTTCATAGACAGACTTTGTTGGTGAAACATTTTCAATGTTCCAAATGAAATGCTTGCGATATGGAAAAAAGTGCAGGAGTTGACTATAAGAATCAGGAGGGTCTATATTACGTTATCAAATACATACAACATTGAACGTGATATTGTAGACACCATATGTTCGAAGTTGCAAGTATTCAAAAATTAAATAAAACAAATTAAAAAATGGGAAAAACTTGCCTGAATGTTTTAAGCAGAGGGGCAAGCTCCCTTGCACCCCCCACTTGGGAGCCTGTGCCCCCCACACACCCCATTCTTTAAATATACCAACTCCGAGATCGCACTATAGTGCAGTAAATGGAAATCTTCTCTATGGAGATTTCTGCTTTCATTTTCGAATACTTGCAACTTCGCACATATGGTGTCGACCATATAACGTTCGATGATGTTAGTATTTGATAACATAATATAGACCCAAATCAGGAGTACCTTGGAGTTGAACCAGAGTCTGGTGTTGAGATATAGATATGAACAGATATAAGACCGGCAACACTGAAATTAGTGAATAAATGTGAGACTATAAAGCATCAATCACATTTGTAAAATATGGCTTTGCAAGAAAAAGTGACTGAAAAAGACTGGGAGTTTGTTGACTTTGTTAAACTTGAGGATGGACTGTAATGCATATTCCTCATTTAATGTCATTAATGTTTAAAAGGACATTAAATAGGGAAATGTAAATGTAAGTAAACCAATTTTTGTTATTATAAGTATTTTTGTAAAACATTTCATGATATGAACTGCATGTTATATATAGTAAAGCAATTTTGTGTAGTGTGTAGTCAGGGGTATTTTAAATGTGGGGGGTCTTTTCAGTGACTGTTGTATGTGTTAAAGAGATTGAAGTAAACAATTACTTTTTAAATTGTAAGAAATATAGGTTTTACACTATAAAGAGAACAGCAAAGTGAGCCAGCAAACTGTGACGCTGAACAAATCCAGTATTTATTACATGTCAGCAGAAGAAAAAAGGAAAAGACAGACCGATTTCAGCTAATATAGTTACATAGCCTTCCTCAGTGTTAAAGAAATGCAAAAAACTAATTTTATGCATGACATCAACCACAAAAAACAAACTGATTGGTCAAATTATAAATGCTCATTGAGACCTGGTGGAAAAAGTCCACCCAATTTAATTATCCACTTCTCTTTCACAAAATCTCTTAGTAGGATCTTTCCTGAAGTGTTCATAAATGGATTCCCCTGAGCAAATTCATCTCATTCTTATGAATTGTGACTTGGGGATGTTCCTAGCTATGTGAGGTGGATGATAGCTGGATGCATGGAGAAGGAAATTGTACTGTGGATATTTGCGAAATATCTCAGTTCGTAAAGTATGATCGGCATTTCTGGTAACTAGAACATCAAGATATGTAATTTGTTCCAAACTATGATTCACTGTAAATTGCAGGCCCCATTTGTTTTCATTAAGATTGCCAACAAATTCCAACAAATAGTCCACATCCGATCTCCATACCATCTGGCAATCATCCAGAAACCTGCTCCAACTAGCTAGGAACATCCCCAAGTCACAATTCAAAAGAATGAGACAAATTTGCTCAGGGGAATCCACTTATGAACACTTCAGGAAAGATCTTACTAAGAGATTTCGTGAAAGAGGCTATAAAATGGGACATGTTCTGACTGCTAGTAATTGGGCTACCACATTAAATAGAGGCAACCTTTTGAAATGCAAAGAAAAACAAGTAACTAACAACTCTGATATCAGGTTGGTTACCACATATGGAAGGAACACAGACACACTTATGAATAGTGTACAAAGGCACTGGAACATCTTGTTGGCTGATCATAATTTATCTCAATTTCTTCAGGAGAAATGCCAATTTTCTTTTTGTAGAGGCAGAAATCTGGGCTCCCATTTAAGTCACTACAAACGAGGACCCAGAAGTTTGGGTCACACTGGTGTACAAACAACTTTATTGGGGGATACTCTTATGGGGTGTTCTCCCTGTGGTCATTGTAGTCATTGCAACAGAATTATAAAGTCTAAACAGTTTACAAGTCAAAATTCAGGAAATGTTTTTTGATCTCACATTTTTTGCTAACTGCAGTAGCGATTGGATAATTTATTTGGCTACATGCAGTTGCTCAGCATTCTATGTGGGTCAGACTTCAAGACCACTGAGAATAAGAGTATCTGAACATATTAGTGACATGAGGATAAGGAAGCCCACTAGTGCACTATACAAACACTCCTTAGTACATTCTACAGCTACTTTTAGATTCATGGTTATAGATAAAATTGAGGGCAACAGATTAAATAAAGCAGGATGGCACAATATTCTTGATGCCAAAGAAAAGAATTCAGTTGGGTGGACTTTTTCCACCAGGTCTCAATGAGCATTTATAATTTGACCAATCAGTTTGTCTTTTGTGGTTGATGTCATGCATAAAAGGAATTTGTTTTTTGCATTTCTTTAACACTGAGGAAGGCTATGTAACTATATTAGCCGAAACCGGTCTGTCTTTTCCTTTTTTCTTCTGCTGACATGTAATAAATACTGGATTTGTTCAGCGTCACAGTTTGCTGGCTCACTTTGCTGTTCTTCTAGTTAGAATTCAAGCTGTGCAATTGCCATACATGCAGGGGGTTGCTTCTTTCTCTTACACTATAACAACAGAAGAAAGCCTGGACAAAAGCAAGTTTAATGTTAATATGCTGTGATCTTGGGATACTGGGGGAGTCATGGGTTGTAAAAGTGATCTGATTATACAATATGTAGCATTAAGATATTTTTTCTTATTTCTTTTCTTATTTTTACAAGGGTGAACATCTAGACTAATGCCCTTGGCTTAAGCTACAATCAAGTAGGCTTTAACAATAAGACAAAATGATGAAAGCCATGAAAATGCTCAGTTTCATATATCTGCAAATATATTTGCTTGCTTTTTCCACATTAGCAAATATTCAGTGGGAGTCAAAAAGTCTGCAGCTGAAGGCAGCTGTGCATTCTGTTGTGAGTATACAAAGATTCATTGCTGAGTACATTTCCATGGGGACAATCTTTCTGCAGGTGCAAGCAATTAATCATGAGCGTTCTGAGTATTATTTGCAGAGAAATGCAAAATTTGAAGGTACAATAGCAAGCAGTTCAGTGAAAAAATAAAAGTCTGAAATTATGGGAAGTGAATAAAAATAGCAGCCTCTTTAGCAGCCTTAATGCTTTAATGAATGTATTAGAAGAGTGTACAATTTAGCTTTATTTAAAGATAGCCAGTGTAATTTTTCTTAGGGTTAAAAGTTAATGTTTTCTGAAAGCATACAAGCTGTTTTTCACATATGGAGGTGGGACAATAAAGATAAGAAAAGAAAAAGACAGCAATCCATGTAAGTGGAAACACAGTCTGTAGCATGCACTTTATCATATGTAACGCAGCATGCAATTTAGCATGAGTAACCTTAATTTTGGGTTAGGTAATGCCTTTGGGTGCAGCTGTCAGCTTGGTCCAGTTGTTTCTACCTGGAGGATTAAACTTTATTTTTTGAAGATGTACATAGTTTTATTTGTTCTAAGTTAATATGGGAATGGGGTGTTTTGAAATTCTATTTAGTTTTTCTGTTTGAGGGTTTTAATTAAAATAAAAAAAATTGAAAAATGTGACATAAGTTCATATGAAGATGAGAAGAAACAGCCGTATAAAATATCAGCTTGCCAGACATTAGCATGTGCATGTAACACAAAAGTTGGAAATACATTCAATAAAACTGTCATGTATAACACGTGGGAACAATCAATTTTTGTCATATTGGCTCCTCTATCCATATTATCTTGGAATGTAAATGGCCTTTCAGGTATAGACAAAAAGGAAAGAATATTGAATTATAGAATGCAGATTACAAATAGCAATGCTGCAGGAGACACATTTGGAAAGAAATGAGCATGTGAATTTGACAAAAAAAAAGGATTTTATGATGAATATTCAGCAGAATATCATGGACAAAGGAAAAGTGGAGTATTTATACAAATTGCTAGTGGCATTCCAAAAGTGATGAAAGAAGAAAAAAGACAATAATGGTTGATTTGTGATAGTAAGGGGCTATTGGCAAGGGAGGAAGTTTACACTTGTGTTTATATTCCACCAAAAAGTTACTATTATGTTGCTTAAGAACATTTTGAGAGAAATAATTAGCTTTCAGCAGGAAATATTACTTATGGGTAGGGACTAGAACTTGATTTGCATTCATGAGGATGTATTGGAAGCCTAGAAGGGAAAATATAACAAAAGAGGGTAGACTTATGAAAAATCTATGAAAATATTTGGTATGGAAGATGTGAATTCAGTAGTGGGAACTTATACACAATTTACTTATTATTCCCCAAGGTAGAAAAACTGTGCTAGATGACAGAAATTATATTTCACAGAAACATTTGCATTTGTTTGAAAGCTCTGATACTCATCCAATAACTATTTCAGATCATGTACCAATATAACAAAAATAAAAATACAGGGTAATGAAGTAGAAATGAGACAATGCAATTTTCCATCTGTTAAAAAGAGAGGAATTTAAGGAATGGATAATGGACATTATTCGAGAGGTAATAGGGAAGATAGGAATATCTTCAGAAATTATAGCTAGTGAGTGGGATAAAATGGAAATGGAGTTTAAAAAAACAGGGTAAAATAACAGAGAAAGAGGTATGGTCAAGAAGTAATAGGAATTATGTAGACAGGCTGACCAAGGTTAAAGTATTGCAGAATAAGGAGAATCTCACAGAATAAGAATAGGCACAAATGCAAAGTGCTAAACAGAAAATAAGGGAGTATCTGGATAATATGCATGGGTTTATAAAGATTGCTGTTAGCAACTATTTTTGATAGTAACTCCAGGGCAGAAAAAACATTTAGAACAAATAAACTGAAAATAGACTGCCAATAAAAAGGACTGCCCAAAGATAAAAAAAAAACGTTAATAATTAAGCGCTTTCATCCACTGTTAGTTAACTTCATCAGAACATTGCACAAGTAACACTGCTCCATTTTTATAGCCACAAAACCAATCACACAATAAAATAATTAAAGAATTAAACAATTGACTGAGTAACTAGACCTAACCATTAAAGTACAATGGGATTTAAGAATAAGAGCCTGGTCTGTAAGGCCATGGAACGTATCATCATGGAACTCACAAACAAAGACATTAGAGATCTCCAAACTCTGGACCCCACACAGTTCAGCTTTGCAAAAGGCAGATCATGTCTCCTAAACCTGATAGACTTCTTTGAAGCAGTCACCAAAGCCATAGATGATGGTAAGGTGGTTCACACAGCCTATCTAGATCTCGCCAAGGCATTCAACACCATCCCCCACTCTGGAATTATAGATAAACTCACTAAACTAGGTATAAATCCCTATGTCACAAGATGGGTTGCCAGTTGGCTTACTGACAGAATCCACACTGTGAAAGTAGCAGACTCCAAATCAGACTTCAGACCAGTGACAAGTGGAGTACCACAGGGTTCAGTCCTGGGTTCTCTCCTGTTTGGTATCTTCTTCTCCTCTGAAGTACAGGCACCACAGAAGGTCTTTGGCTAACTAAGTTCTCAGATGAGTGCAAACTAGGAGCCATAATCGAAAATCCTAATGATGTGGACATCCGACAAAAGGACCTCACTGAGACAGATGCCTGGTGTCAAAGCCATGGTCTCAAGCTCAATGCCAAAAAGTGCACTGTCATCCCCTTTGGTAAAAACTCTGTACTCATGAACTACCACATAGGCAGTAGTCTACTTAACACCGGAAGTGTGATAAGAGACCTTGGGACACATGTGGACAGTAGTCTCTCCTTTGATAATCACATCGCCACAGTGGTCCGGAAATCCTTCTACATGGCACACCTCATCACAAAAGGTTTCTCATCCAGAAAAAAAGAGGTCATTGTTCCTCTCTACACATCATCATTAGACCTATTATAGAGTACAACGTCCCTTTTGGTATGTACCTCACAAGACATCTACAACAACTGGAAAGGCCACAGAAATACCTCACAGAGAGGATTACTGGCCTCAAACAGATGCCCTACGCAGATCGTCTCAAAAAACTCCAGCTTTACTCCGTCGCATATCGCCTATTCAGAGGCAATCTCTGTCTAACATATAAAGCTATGTCAAACCCAGAGCTGTTGGACATGCTCCACTTAAAGAAATCCCAATCCCTCCGAGCTACATACTCTAGGGACCTAAACCTTGTCACCACAATAAACAGAACACGCTGGAGGGATAGATTCCTGTCCCAGAGACTTCCCATACTCTGGAACAGACTACCTATCTATGTCAAACAGAGCTCCTCATTAGCACACTTCAAGAAAAATCTTGATGATTGGATGGGAAATAGGAAATTCACCCTGGGGATTACTTCTGTGACTCTGTTTGACAGGGGCAATAATTTTCTTCGGTGGTGAAAGCCAGAGTACCTTTTTGGCTAGGCTTATATAGACCATAGGGCCAATAGTCTAGTACCTACTTATGAGCCTATATGAATGTTTATATTGTTTCCTAATAAAGTAAAACATTACCATTAACAATGAATATAATATGAATGACTATAAATACTTTAAATCAAAACACACTTTAAAATATTCAGCAATTCATAAAAAATCCCAAAAAATACATGTATATAATATTTAAATGCAATAAAATAATATAAAATGAAAGTAATAATTAATAAGGGCTTTAGTTTTTTGGACACTTTTATAACACACACTGAAGCTGGTTTTAAATCTAACATTTACAGGAAACCCACATTTAGTAATTCATACTTTGAATACTCTAGCTGTCATTCTCAAAAACAGAAAAAAGTATTATTAAGGGACAGATGATAAGAGCAGCTAGGATGACCTCCGCATATGAGAATGTCGTTACCAAGATGGACTTGATAGCTTTTTTAGTAATTTGTTTTTGGAAAGGGGGTACCCCATATCCCACATCCAGGATGTCAAGGATTTTGTTATTTCTAAATGGGGTTACCAATATAAGCCCTGTTAGGTTTTGTGTTAGTTAAATAGAAGGAAGAAATGAACAGCAGGAAGTTTGAGAAGGCTGTTATTTTACAATATGGTGAACACCTCGGTGAAGTGAGGGAAAATTTTAATAAGAATTGGAATATGTTAAGGGTGAATCCAGATATTTTGGGGGGTTCTGGGTCCTAATCCATATTTTGTTATTAAAACCGGCTTAATTTTAAGGCCAGGTTTGAACGACCTACCAAAGTAATATTATATAATACAGTTAGGGTTGTAATGACAAGAAAGTGTGGAGCCTGTAAACAATGCCCCTATATATTAGAGGTACAGACTTTAGTGTTTGATAATATAATTAAAAGCAAGATTTATTTTAAAGGTGGGAACTGTTTATCAAAAAGGGTGGTTTATATGGCCAAGTGCCGCAATTGTCCAGCATTCTATGTCAGCAAGACAGATAGGTCTCTCAGATGTCATATTTATGAACACCTACATAGTATTAATAAGAATTGTGTAAATAATGCATTAAGTGAACATTTGACATCTAGCCCTATATGTACAGGATTCCGTTTTGCCATATTGGATCAGGTAGACATCGACCCAAGGGGAGGTGATGAAAGAATAATTTTGGAAGAAAAAGAGACAAAGTGGCAATTAAGATTAAATGCCACTAGGGCACCAGGAATAAATGACTACATTTCATTATTGCCTATTTTAAAACATAGGGCTCTTTTAAATAATTAAGGAGTGTCAGTTGAAACTTTAAAAAGTACTTACTACTTTCATTTTATATTATCTTATTGCATTTAAATAATATATACATGTATTTTTTGGATTTTTTATGAATGGTTGAATATTTTAAAGTGTGTTTGCATTGTTAATGGTAATGTTTTACTAAGTTAGAAAACAATATAAACATTCATATATTCTTAAATCTCATTGTGCTTTAATGGTTAGGTCTATTTTCAATTTATTTGTTCTGGTTTTACTGCTTTATTCAGTGTTTTTACAAAAACTTTTAGCACAATGACCTAGGCAGAAGAAAGCAGTAGGGGTTGACGTCAAACTTAGCCTAAAACAAGACAAACATCCAGAGATCCTGTAGAGGTTTTAGAGATGTTTCAGAAACTTTGTGAAAATGTGTATGAAGCAGGGAAATGTGGACATCAAATAAGATCACAAATGGAAATATTTATGAAAGACTTGATTATGCTAAGGTTAGCAGTAGATGAGACTCAACAATTAACAGTTAAGATAGTAGGGGATGATATAAAACTGGTTATATATACTCAATGTTCAGAAAAGCCTCTAAGAACAGATATTCTTGTGGAAATTTTGAAGTTAAGAAGGAAGATAATAAAGATATGGCAGATTTTGTTTAACAGTATTTTAAAAGGAGGGGAACCACCGACATCTTTGAAGAAAACTGTGGTGGCTGTATTACTCAATGTCAGTAAAGATCCATCAGACTCAGTTTCATTTCAAAACCATGATTATAAAGTGTTTATGTCTATAGTGGCTAAGAGAATGGCAAAGGTGTTGGCAAAATTGATAGATTTGGATCAATGTGTTTTTGGAGGGGAGGCAAACATTTGACAAATTAACTGAACAATGTTGATTCAGAGGGAAGCATAATGTATGAAAATACTGCTATTGTTGGTGAGTCTTGGTGCAGAGAAAGCATTCAACAGAGCAAGCTGCGATTATGAGTAGGGCAATGGAAGCATTTGCATTCTCTGACATAAATAATAATGTTAATTAGGCGGACAAACAAAGGATCAGAGAAAAGTATTAAAGTGGGAGGGTTCCTCTCTAATAAGTTGTGTTTCAACAGAGAAACCAGTCAAGGGGTGTCCTCTTTCCCTTTTTGTTGTTTGCCTTATATTTAGAACCAATGGCAGAGAAAATAAGCGACTCAGAAATGACAGGATATAATTGTTGTGTCAATCAAGAAAAGTGGCTTTATTTGCAGATGATATTATTTTGTAGCTGATAAATGAAGAAAAGGACATCTTAGTATTGTGAATCATTTCGAAACAGTTGCAGATCTTTTCAGGATATAAAATTAATGAAGATAAAACAAGGGCTGTAGGCATAAATTATGTACCCACATACTTACTGTTTCACAAAACTGGTCTCTGGAAGCACTCCTCACCCTGGAGAGTGATGACATCTGTGCAGCTACTGAGGCATGGTTTAAAGCTACAGAAGGCACCCTAGCAGTACAAGGCTATAATGCCTTCCACACATTTAGACCAGCTGCTGCACAAGAAGAGATCTAATGAAAAATAAGCACACTTCAAGATGTCAAACATGTCTAACTAACCTTCTGTAAAGTCTAATTCCATATCCTTGTCTGCTATAGGTCCCCATCTATGACCCAGGATAACCATACCACATACTTCAATGTACTGGAGTCACTCACAATTTGGCCCAAGACCACATTCATGGGTGATTTCAATTATCCCACCATAAACTGGGATACATACACAACCACTAACATGCAGGCTCAAAGATTCCTGAATTTTATCAGTGCAAACACCCTGGAACAGCTAGTCTGCACACCTAATAGGGGTGCAGTTATCCCAGATATGGTACTCACAAACATGGGGGAAAGCTGAATGCCACCCCTGTATAATGTGCTCACTGGTCAGATCAGATCACGAAGTGGTAAACCTTGAAATAAATATAAAGGCTGAACTCACAGCAAACCCAAGAACTTTTAAGGCTATCTGCTATTAATTGAAGGTATAGCTGAATTCCAAGTTCCCCCACAAATCCAAAGAACATGGTGGCCTATGCAAAAGTGTTTACAAAAACTCTGTACAAGCATGTAAACAGATGCATAGAAACAGCAGTTCCAAACTGGAATAAACTTAGGGCAAACTCCAAAAACAAGTTCCCTTGGTGGACCTCGGTATAAATAGGTTGTACAATGAAAGAAAGAAAGAATATCCTGTCCAAAAATAGGAAGGCCTATGACTTGTTGTTGTTGGGGCTCTGACTAAAAGACAAAAAAACCCTCCCTCACTAGTCTCTACAAGCAGCTCAGGGAACTAATCAAGTCCACCAAAGCCAACTTTTAGGCAAAAATAGCCTCCCTGGCTAAGGATAAGCATAAAGCATTTTTTCAGTTATGTATGCAACCTTAAAGGGAACATCCAACAGTGTGCTGAACTACTACCACATGGAACTTCCTATACTAAACCTGGAGATATAATACATTTGCAGGCCAATAAATTTAGCTCCAATTTCACCCCTACCCCTTCCAGTTTCCCCCAGCAAATATCCTCTACCATTTCTCCCCCAACTTTTACTAAGGAACAGGTTCTCTTTGTACTCTCCAGAGCTAAAAACACTGCAACAATGGGTCCTGATAATATTCTTGAATGCCTTCTAAATAGCTTGAAATATGACCTGTCAGGGCCACTAGAATCTCTTTTCAACCACAGCCTCCAGGCAGGCTTCATCTTTAGGGAATGGAGGACTACAACTGTCATCCCTCTACACAAAGGCAGACCATCAACACACCTTAAGTTTGACTACTCTTATACACAAGGCCATGGGAAGAATTATTGTGGACTGGATAAGCAAAGACACAGGAAATCTTCAAACACTGGACCCATCCTAGTACGGTTTTGTCAACTTAACTTGGTGGACGTCTTCAAGAAGGTCACTAGAGCTAAGGATGAGAGCAAAATGGTATATGCTGCCTACCTTGACCTGGCAAAGGCATTTGACACAATACTTCACTCGGGTATCATAGACAAACTCACAAATGTAGGCATAAATCCCTTTGTCACCTGAAGGGTAGCCACATGGCTCACAGATAGGATGCATGAAGTTAGGGTGTGGGAAAACCACTTCCATTAATAGGCCTGTTACTAGTGGTGTCCCACAGAGTCCAGTACTTAGACCTCTCCTGTGTGAATATACTTCTTGGAAGTCAAGGCTTTTGGTCAATAAAATATGCCAACAACTGCAAGCTGGGAGCAATCACTGAATACCCCAAAGATGTAGATATCCTCCAGGAAGGTTTGGCACAAACAAGTAACTGGTGTCAGAACCACGGACTAAAAACTCAATGAATAAAATGCATAATTATACTCTTTGAGAAGATGACTACCCTCGAAAATTACAACATTGATAACACTCCTTTAAGAGTAGACCCAGTGGTAAGGGACTTGGGAACTCAGCTTTATAGTAACCTGAATTTTTATAACCATGTGTCCATGGTAGCGAGAAAATCATTCTACTTGGCACAACTTATAGGTAAGGGCATGGCATCCAGATCTAAGGAGATCATAGTCCCAGTATACGTAGCCCTCATTAGACTAGTAATTGAGTACAATGCACCCTTCAGTATGTAACTGACCAGGGATTTGCAACAGCTGGAGTGGCCACAGAGGGTCCTCACTAAAAGAATACAGGGTGTAAATAATATATCCTATGTGGAATGCCTCTATGCCCTGTCCCTATACTTGGTCTGATGCAGACTACTGAGCGGTGATCTATGCCTAACCTACAAGACATTCTCTGATCCAGACCTGATGGATCTACTACACATTCACAAAACAAACAACACTAGAATTACTCAATCTAAGGCTCTAAACCTCATCTTTGAGACAAACAAAACATGTGAAATACAACTCTTCCCTAAGCTTATTCAAACACAGTTTGGACCAATGGATGGTGTACAATAACAGGTGTGTTGTACCTTTAGGAAGCATTTCCAATTTCCAAGATCTGTGTGTGCATATAAATACCAAGCACATGTTAGCTTTGGTGCCATTTTGAAGGTGCAGCCAGAATGTTAACATCTATGTGCATGATAGCTAGTTTGTTTATAAGTTAAAGTTACTTAACCTCATTTATGATGTGTTTGCATATAATACAGCTGCTTGAACAAGAATCCATTATGCTCGCTTGTTTTATCCTGACCTGGCAAGTGACATGGTGTCAGTACTGGGATCGCAAAGACTATTCTTCAGAGTCACTAGGTGCAGAGGTAATGGCGAAGGCAAACTAAAAGAACCAAGAGCAAAAAAGGGCCAGAAACAAGTCAAAGGTAAAGAGAACACACACACATGATTTATTTATTAAAAGAGGTTAAACAGATCATTACAAGGCACAAAAAGTATTGTTAAGCAAACGAATAGCATAGAAATGTTTATTAAGCAAATGAGGAGCATAAAAGAGCTCATTAATCAGATGAAATATTTGAAACCAAGTTATTTGATAAAATGAGCATTAGAAAAGTACATAAAGGGTTCAGAATTACCTCAGAATTGTAAAATGAGTATGTTTAGAGTTAAAACAAGCACAAGAAAGTATAACGGGCATGAAAAGAGATTAAATGAGCAAAGCAAATGTAGCAAAAGAGCATAAAGGACACATTAAGAGATTCAATGAGCAAAACGATTATAATAGAAAGGGCAGAAAAGGGCACATTGAGTATAAGTAAAGCAAAGGCAACTGCATCTGTTTGGACAAATTACTGTGTTTGGCAAAAATTACTATTTTGCATTGATTGAAGCTTTGAATAGCATAACTAGAGCTGTCTGAAGTATCTCAAAGTGTGTAAAAGTGCTTAAAGTGTGTACTTATTACTGTGCATTTATTCCAAAGAGTTTGTTTTGTGCAAAGTGCAACTATTTTGTGAAGTGCAGTCAAATGCAGACATTTTGAGAAGTTTCTCTATTCCTGAGTGTGTCTTTTCATAGAGTGCCACCATTACAGACTGTCTCTTGTACTGAACAGAGTGGTTTGGCAAAGTGCAGCCATTTTGGGGAAACTCCATTGTTGTTTTGCACTGTTTATTCGCAAAGTGCAATTATTTTGAGGTATTTCTCACTCTGAGCTTCTTCTGCCCAATACCTTTGCAGATTGCAATTACTTCGAGACAATAACTTTGCAAATTGCCATTACTTCAAAACAGTTTATTCACAAATTGCCATTACTTTGAAACAATGTATTTCCAATGTGCCATTACTTCTAAACAGTTTATTCACAAAGTGCAATTACTTTGAAACAGTTTATTCACAGAGTGCCATTACTTCGAGATAGCTTATTCGCAAGGTGCAATTTCTTTGTGACAGTTCATTCATAAAGTGCTATTATTTCAAGATAGTGTATTCACAAAGTACAGTTACTTTAAAATGTTTCTTGCCCTCAGCTTCTATTGCACAGTTTATTTGCACTGTGCAACTATTCGAAATGTTTCTTAAAATGATGATAAATGACTTTGGCAGTAAAATGTTGATAAGTGGCTTTGGCATTAAAGGAATTACAAGACAAAAGCTCAAACAGTAAAATGATGATGACAAATAACTTTAGCATTATCGCCTTTACAAGATAAATGGCTCATATAGTAAAATATTTTCAAGGTAAATGGCTTTTACAGTAAAGAGATTTCAAAGTGTTTCAGTGCCCAGCAAACTTATTTTGTGAAATTCAGTTACACAAAGGCTTGTTGTGTTGTTACAAATACTGGCATAAATTTCAAGCACATGTATATGTGTCTGTACAAGTCTGTGTGTGTTTGTGCATATTTGCAAGAGTTTTCACAGAGATATGTCAATATGGCAGATGGATTTCGTAAGCCACAACCATTTGTGTTTGATCAGAATATTGCAAAGAACTGGAGAATATTTGAGCAAGAATACAACATATTTATACAAGCAGCTTATTCTGATAAAGATGCATGTACCAGGGCATTCATTTTGCTGAACCTAGTATGGTCAGTAGCCATTGAAAGGGAGCATTCATTTGTCTATGCACTAGCAGTGTATGAAGGTGAAGGAGAAACTTGTGTTGTTGTGCAGGCTGAATCAAGGGAAGAGCTCGAGTGTTTAAAGTGCAAATTCAGAGAAATGTGTAACCCCCAGACTAATGTTACACTAGAGAGGCATTTGTTTTACACAAGAGATCAAAAGCAAGGGAAACTTTTGCAACTTACATTACTGACCTGAAAAACAAAGCTAAATGTGTAGGTTTGATGATTTAAAGGAGGAGTTAATAAAGGACAGACTCGTGTGGTATTAATAATGCTGCTCTGAGAAAGATTTTGCTTCGTGACAGTGATTTAATGCAGAGTAAAGTCACTGAGATTTGTCAGATTCATGGAGTTACAGAAAGGCACACAAATATGCTTGCTAGTGATAAGAGCATGGTTTCAGTAGGCTGCAGAGCTCATGTAGACAGCATACAACATGTAGCAGGCAAAAGCAGGCTTAAGCACATGGCAGCAACAGCCCCTGCAGGACTTCTAGGTAAAACCTGTGGTCTTCTATCACATTTCAAGAACAGTTCAGTTAAAGGAGCATGCTCAGTACAGAACCAAGGGTACCCAGTATAAACCAGACATTGCTCAGTACAGCATAAGAGTGAATCAGCAAAACCCAAATCAAGCTTTGTTGTTAACTGTCACAATTGTGGTGCCAGCAATGAATCCAGAAGAGAAAAGTGCATAGCATTTGGCCAGTAATGTCACAAATGTAAGAAATGGAACCATTTCCAAAGATTTTGTAAATTGAGTAAGCCTCACACAGTTACAAAGAAAGGTCACTCTGAAAAGCAAGTTAATCAAACAGACCTGCAACAGTCTGCTTTCTATGTAGATGGTGTGTCAGTAATTGGTGAAAAGATTGATGCAGTAGATTTATTGACAAGAAATTAAGTGTTTTGTACTCTCTGGATCAATGCAAAATCCACCGAGCTTATAGTAGACACTGGTTCAAAGTGTAATGTCATGTCTGCAGATATTTTTGCAAGGGTCTGAGCTGGTGAACAACTAAATGTGACTAGTTGTGCAAAACTTGTTGCTTACAGAGTTGAAGAAATTCAAACTGAAGGCTCAGTAGTGCTTTCATGTTATGTGGCCAAGAATTATTATAACTTATTGTTCTATGTGGTTCGAAGACCTGTGCAGTCATTATTGGGTCTCAGAGACAGTTTGAAAATGAATTTGCTTTCTTTTACCAAAGAAGTTCAACAGATAAGCATGTGTCCTAGTTCCAGCTTCATCAATACTATTTTTTCAGAGTATGCTGATGTTTTCTCACTAAATATTTTTTTTTATTATTTCAAATAAGATGTCTTAAACATTACATGAAATAAAGATAAATAACATATTTACAATTCTAAAACATTACTAACTTCAACCATTATATAACTATTTACATTGGTGTCTATGCAAATAACATTGAAATTCTATATTATATAAAGTTAGAAACATAAGATGATATATCTTCTTCGATATTTTCAAGTATTTCCAGTACTTTCATCCAAGAGTAATAGTAAGAAGTAGATCTTTTAGTTCTGTTCTTCACTGTTAATATTTCCATGTGAGCAACTGTTGTTGTTAAAGTCTCAAATTCCTGAACGGGCGCGAAGCCTCATTTTTCCAGTGTATAGTTATGATTTTACGTGAAATTGCCAATAGTGACCATAGGATTTTAGTGTCTTTTTTTGGTACACAGTTTGGAATAGGAGAGTTGAATAAAATTAAAGACTTTGTTAATTGAAAATTATCATTATAAACAGTCTGAAAAAAATAATATGCTGATGTTTTCGATGACAAACTGGGCAAACTTCCAGTTGTATATTCTATGAAATTAGACCCAGAAATCAATCCAGTGGTCAGACCAGCAAGGGGGGTTCCAATAGCTATGCAGCATAAGGTCAAAGCACAGATAGACAAAATGATGCAACAAGGTGTAATTTCTCCCATAACAGAACCTACTGAATGGGTGTCGTCCATGGTAGCAGCTCATAAAAAGGCTTAGATGAAATCAGAATACGTATTGACCCGAGAGATTTGAATGAAGCATTGAAGAGACTGCATCATCCCATGTGTACAGCTGAAGAGGTTGCAGCCCTGATACCGAATGCCACTGTTTTTTCTGTCTTAGATGTAAAGAGTTCATTTTGGCAAGTGATGCTTAATCGCAAATCTTCATTACTGACTACATTCAGTACCCCATTTGAAAGATAAAGATTCATCTGGACGTCATTTAGAATAAATCCTGCAAGTGAAGTCTTTCAGCATGCAATGGAGCAAGTTTTTTTCGGGTTATGCTTGTACATTAATAGTAGATGATATATTGGTCAGAGGCAATGGTAATGTACAGCATGACAGAAATCTTAAGAGAGTTCTAGACAGAGCACGTGAAGTGAACTTAAAGCTCAATCCTCTGAAGTGCAAATACAGATTACCAGAAGTTACATATGTAAGTCATTTGTTTACAAGTATTGGCTTGAGACTGGACCTGTCCAAGTAAGAAGCAATTCTTGAAATGCCAGCACCAGACAATGTGCAAGCTGTACAACATTTTCTTGGTATGGTCAATTACTTAGGCAAGTTTATATCAGACTTCAGTGAGTTGACAGCACCTTTGAGAGAGCTCACAAGTAAAAATGTTACTTGGTCATGGCTAGACCAGCACCATAGAGCATTTGAAGTTCTTAAGTAGAAAATTGCTACCCCTCCAACATTAAGATACTATGATATCAACAAACCAGTAACTCTTTTCTGCGATTCTTCAAAATTTGGTTTAGGTGCAGTTATTCTTCAGGAAGGCATGCCAGCAGCTTATGCATCTAGAATACTTACCCAGACTGGGATGCAATATGCTCAAATTAAGAAAGAACTTTTGGCAATGGTGTTTGCATGTTCTAAGTTTCATAATATATCTATGGTCGAGAAATCCAGATTGAAACTGATCATCAACCTTTGGTTACTATTTTAAAGAAACCTATGTATTCAGCTACAGTGAGATTACAAAAAGTGATGCTCAGATTGCAAAAGTACAACTTGAAAATGGTCTATACAAAAGGCAAACTTCTTTATCTGGCTAATGCCTTATCTAGATCACCCAGAAGCTCAATCACTATATCAGTGTTGGATGGCCGTCAAAGCAATTGAGTGTATCACCAGAAGTGCAATCTTATTTTCCTTACAGAGATGAGTTGTTGATGGAAGATGGCATTATTTTCAAAGGTCCTAAAATTGTTGTTCCTGTTTCCTTACAACAAGAATATGTCCAGATTTTGCATCGTGGTCACCCAGGTTCTGAATCTACTAAGAGAAGAGCAGGAAGACTAGTATTTTGGACTTCTCTAATGAAAGACATTGATAGACTACTTTCTTCCTTTTCATTATGTAATTGTACTAAAGTGCATTTGCAAAGAGACCCACTTCAACTAAGTCAAATTCCTGATCTACCTTGGCCAGTTGTATCTACTGACATATTTGAGTGGAACAATCAACATTACTTAGTACTGGTAGACTCTTATTCAAATTGGTTCAAGACTTGATCTACTACCTAATCTAACTTCTACTACAGTCATTACTAAATTGAAATTCCATTTCTCAATCCATGGCAGTCCACAGAAATTAATCTCTGACAATGGTATGCAATTCACCAGTCAAATGTTTCAGAAATTTGCCAGAGAATGGGACTTTGTACATGTTACTAGTAGTACAGAGTATCTGCAATCAGATGGATTTGCTGAATGTGCAGAGCAGAGTGCAAAGCAATTACTTGAGAAGTCAATGTGTGATAATACTGATGTTTTTTTTTAATTTACTCAGAATTATACCCCGTGACGATATACTTGGCTCACCTGCTCAGAGACTTCTATCTAGGCAAACCAGAACAACATTGCCTATCAGTTTGAGTTTACTGAGGCCAAAAGCTAAGAACAACCAAGCAACTAAAGCCCAGTTATCTAGAAAGCATTCTTTCCAAAAGTCCAGCTATGACAAGTTGAGCAGATTTCATCATCCATTGAAAAAAAGAGAGACAGTGAGGATACAAACAGCGAAAGATTTCCACCGGATTGGTCAAGTAACAAGTATTTGTGCAGAACCAAGATCCCATTTTGTTAAATCTGAGGGTGTGGAGTACAGGAGAAATCACAGACATCTTCCTGTAGCAGAACCAATATTACAGCATTGTACCTGAGATAAAGACTCTAACTCTCAGAGCAATCCAGATGATATTCTTGTTCCAGAACATGTCTTGATTCCTGATGCTGTTCCAGAAGATGATTCCAGTGTTCCTAAGATTGAACAGTTAGCAGAGACAATCCCATTTGCTAAACCAGATCCCAAATTTTATGTCACACAATATGGTCGCATTTCAAAGCCTAGTGTGAAATACACAGCAACTTGGACATAGTTGTATATATGTATCTAGCTTTGTATAATTGCATGATGAAAATCATTTCTATGTAAATTGCATATTCATTACTATCAGTGACAATACCTAACTTATTTTCTCAAAGAGGAAGGCTGTAGAATAACAGGTGCGTTGTGCCTTTAAGAAGCATTTCCAAGATCTGTTTGTGGATATAAATACCAAGCACGTGTTAGCTTCAATGCCATTTTGAAGGTGCAGCCAGAATGTTAACATCTATGTGTATGATGGCTAGTTTGTTTATAAGTTAAAGCTACTTAACTTCATTTATGATATGTTTGTGTACAATACAGCTGCTTGAACAAGAACCCATGATGCTCACTTATTTTATCATGACCTGGGGAGTGACAGATGGGAAATCAAAAATTCACCTTTGGTTTGTCACCTGTGGCCCTTATGGACAGGGGCAGTTTGTAGATGCTCTAAGTCACAGGCATATATCAAAGTGATTCTAGCCTACGGGCATTTATAATTGAAGAAACTGGGACATGAATGGCTAGGCTGAAGAAGGCTCTAGGGCTGTTAGCCTAGTAACCTCCTACGATTCCATGATCGTGATACTCATGTTTATGAAGAAATTATAAGATGAAGTATTTATGCGGTAACTGATTTTGATTATTCTTTTCTTTTAGAATTCTTTATTTATTTGCAGCTGAATATGGATTCCTTAAATGAGTATGATACTAATAATTTACTAAAGCACATGTATCTTGTACAGTGTGCTAAATGCTATGCATACTTAAAGGTAACACCTGGTAACACTGGTGATCTGTGTTCCTCATTGTCAAAAGTTAGATGCGCTGCTTACCTTTATTATTAGTAAATCTAGACTTACTGATGATGATAGCACTTGAGCAATTGGCACAGCTTGGGGAACTGTTGTTACATATATTAATGACTGGACTGATGACATAAACAATGTTAGGCAAAGAACAAATTGAATACATTTAGGAAAGGAATTGTCTATCGTCTGTAAAGATCACTCAACCCCTATTGAACAAGATAATACCACTAACACCTCTGAAACTCTGGATACAAATATTCAGCAATGTGAGGATTCAGACCATGTAGAAGAAAATAAAAAAAAAGAAAGGAAGAAATTCAAAACAAATAACAAGAAAGAAAAAGAAACTGATAAATGTCTGTAAAGCAAAGCGAATACACACTAAAGGACACTATTTTTATTTAGTAACATACAGATTACAGGGAATGATAACATTTTTCTATAAGAAAACCTTCAATATACTGAAAAAGGCACTATTTTTCCAAAAGAAAAGGTAGAAAAAAGGCAAGAGTCAGGTGAAAAAGAAGAAATCAAAACTGAACATGGAAAGATTGAAGAACATTACTGGAAGAAAAACCAGGAGGAAGATAGATGTTGACAACATGGCTCAAACTGTGGACGTACAAAACCAGTGTGATGAGAACTGTATGCTTACAAATGTAATAAGCAATGAAAACAGTATGTTTAATAAGAATAATGGTGATGAAAATCATTAGTTTGTAACAGCTGATAGAGCACATATTACTGAATTAGAAACTGAAGAGTCTTCCGATCTGGTCAGAAAAGACATACTTGTAATTCAAGATTCAGTTACTAGATGAACTGAAACTTACATTTGCACAGAAGATAATGAACAACAAATAGTGCTATGCTTGCCAGGAGCAGAAACAGCATATGTGAGACAAGCCTTAGAAGGCCTTAATGTAAGGAAGTTAGGGTTGCCACCTTTTAAGTGGGTCAAAGTGGGACATGGGGGTGTGGCCAATATGACACTGGCCAGACCCTCTACCATGACATCACCACAGGAGCGGTGAAGGAGATGCTGTTATGGGTATGACGGATGGCTGCTGGAGTGGCTAGCTAGCTGGCTAGCTGGCTACTGGAGTGGCTGGTTGGCTGGCTGCTGGAGTGGCTAGCTGGCCGGCTGCTGGTGTGGCTAGCTGACTGGCTGGCTGGCTGGCTGCTGGAGTGGCTAGCTGGTTGGTGGGAGTTGCAGCTGCATGGATGAATGACTGGATGGATGGCTTGATGGATGGATGGCTGAATGAATGGATGTCTGGCTGGCTGGATGGATGGATGGATGGATGGATGGATGGATGGATGGATGGCTGCATGAATGAATGGATGGATGGATGGATGAATGGATGGATGGATGGATGGATGGATGGCTGCATGAATGAATGGATGGCTGGCTGCATGAATGGATGGCTGGCTGGCTGGATGGCTTGCTAGCTGGCTGGATGGATGGCTGGCTAGATGGCTTGTTAGAAAAAAAAAATCTTGGTCTTTTTTTAGCGGCTGTAGAGGCGCTTAAAACAAAGCGCTCCTACAGCTGTGATCTTTGCAGGGCTCTTCCTGCCCCAATCCCCACCCCTTTCATGAATTACAGCCAATTGCTGCACGAATTAAAGCACCCGGATGTAACAGGCAGCAGCTTTGCCTGCAGGTCCGGGTTGGTGAAGTAACTGAATTGCCATGGAAAAGCCAGAAGTAATTGCAGCTTTTCCACGGCAATTCAGTGCGATTGAAAAGCGGGACTTTTCAAGTCCCGCTACTTTGCACAGCAGGCAACGGGATGAGGCACCTCAACCCATGAGTGTCACGCTGACAATGGGATGGGTGGCAACCTTAAAGGAAGTATGACTCTGTATTTTTATTCCTGTCGGTACAAATGATCTCATCGCCAAGAATTCTGACTGATAGTAGGGAACTTACAACTCTCTTAGCATGACTTGTACAGGTGTTAGGACATATTTTTCACAAATCACATATAGAAAGAAGAGTCAGGTCACTGTGAATAAAAAGATTTTTTGGGTAAATACCTACATGAAAAAAATGGCCCATTTTTAAAATGGAAATGTGTAGAACATCCAAGCTTAATTTTGAGCAAAAATGTGTTTGGACAGGATGGCATGCACTTGTCAAGATCAGGGAAGAGAAAATTTGCAGCAGATATTTTGCAATATTTGACAAAGATGATGCAGGATTTTTGCCAGGTCGAAAATTTAACAGTTCACACATGACAACATTTGCTGCATCTCTGATAATTGTCAATGCTAGGACCAATAATAGCAACGTTTTTTTATTAGAAAATTTGCAATGTTCCCACAAAACTGATGTTAAAGTTTGTGAAACATGGTTAAAAAACAATGACTGAAAACTGGTTTTGTCAGCATGTAAATATTTTTATTGTAATGGATATTCTACCAGAAAATCTGGTAAAGGTGTTATGATAGGCGTTAAAGATAGCTATGAGACCTGTGATTATTACATGATCAATGATAACACCAATACTATTGATTGTGTAACTGTGATAATAAAGACAACCCTGAAACATATAACAATTGTTGGAGTGTACAGAGAAACCCTGGAACATATAACAATTGTTGGAGTGTACAGACCACCAAACTCAAGTTCTAATGACCTAGAGGAATTTATAGGCTCATAGGGTGAAACTAGGCTATTGGCCTGGAGGCCCCTATACGCCTAACCAAGAGTTTCACCCATCTTTCCACAGGGACACATGTGAGATCCCAGGGGTGTATTTTCTGTGTCACATCCAGTTGTCCAGGTTCTTCTTAAAGAGGGTTAGAGAGGTATTCTGCTTAATATGGAGAGTGAGTCTATTCCACAGATGGGGGAGTCACTGGGAAACAAATCTATCCTGTCAACAAGTTCTATTGATATCACAGACTAGGTTGAGGCCTTGCGTGTGGATTGCCTGAGTGGATTTTGAATTATGGATATGCAACAACTCCATCAAGATTGGGTCTGAGATGGCCTTGTATGCCAGACACAGGTCACCTCTGAGGTATCAGTATGAGACTGAGTAGAGGGACAGGGCTTTTAGCTTATCTATATAGGATAGGTGTTTGAGACCCTGGATTTTCTGGTTCAGGAACCTCTGTGGTCTCTCTAGCTGCTGCATGTGCTTGGCAAGGTACATGCTGAAAGGGGCATTGTACTTGATAATGGGTCTGATAAGGGAGGAATACAGGGATGTTGTAGCCTCCTTGTTCCTGGGTGAAATACCCTTACTTACGAGATGGGCCATGTAGAAAGCCTTCCATACAACGGAGGCAAAGTGGTGGTCAAAAGTCAGGTTGCTATCAACCTGGGTGCCCAAGTCCCTCATGACTGCTTGCATGCTTAGTAGATTGTTATTAATGTGATAATTCATGGGGAAAACATTTTCCAAAAAGGGGATAATGATGCATTTCTTGGCATTCAGTTTGAGGCCATGCTCATGGCACCAATTATTAGTTTGGGTAAGGGCCTCTTAGAGGATGTTCACATCACTAGAGGAATTTAAGACAGTGCCCAGCTTGTAGTCATCTACAAACTTGGTCAGCCACAGACCACTGGTTTTGACTTGCACCTCAGAAAAGTATATCACAAACAGTAAAGTCCCCAAGACCAATCTTAGGGGTACACTACTCATTACGGGTCTACTACTAGAGGTGGCTTCCCCTATTTTGACTAAGTGGGTTCTATCAGTGAACCAGTTAGCTATTCATCTGTTAACATACAGCTTGATGCCTAGCTGGGAGAGTTTATCTATTATGCCTGAGTGGAGAATAGTGTCGAAGGCTTTGGCTATGTCAAGGTAGGTGGTGTGCACCATATTCTCCTCGTCCATGCCTTTGGTGACTGTTACAAAGAAGTTGACTAAGTTTAACAGGCATGATCTCTCTTTGACAAAACCAAACTGTGTGGGGTCAAGCGTTTGGAGGTTGCCAATGTCCTTGTTTATAAGGTCCATGATAATGTGTTCCATGGCCTGACATTTAATGTGCAGTGATAATGTGTTCCATGCAGATCAGGCTAGTTAGACTGATGAGCCTATAACTGCCTGGGTCAGTGGATGCTCCACCTTTGTGTAGAGGGATGACAGTGGCTGCCCTCCATTCAGCTTGGATGAAGCCAGTGCTCAGGCATTGGTTGAATAGGGTGCCTAACAGAGCTGAAAGCTCAGGCCTTACTTAATGTAGGATGCAGCCAGGGATGTTGTTGGGTTCCATGCAGACTGTATTTTTTGCCTTTGAGAGGGCATTAAAGACCTGATCCCTGGTGATGAGGGGAAGGGGCAGATGCTGGGGATGTCCTGGTTTACTGATGGGGGGACAGGGGGTGATTTTTTCACTGAACCTGTCTGCCAGCAGATAGGCTACATCTACGGTGTTTGTGTATTTGGTGCTCTTGACCACCAGTTCAGAGCAGATTTGGGTGTTACCTTTGAGATTGCAGACATATGTGAAGAAGGCCTTGTGATTGTTCTTAGTGGATGTGGCCAGTTTTCAAGTCAAAGTTAGCCATAGAGGATTTCACCAGTGACCTTATTTGCTTGTTCAGACAAAGGAGAGATTGCTTTCAACTTGACACTTGCTCCTTCTTGGTCCTGGACAGCAATTTTTTCCTTTTATTATAAAATTTGTTTACAGCTGCTGTCCACCAGACAGGTTTACTCTTCCTTGAGGAAGAAAATTTGGTCCTGTCAGGTATTGCTGAATCCATACAATTATGTAGGTGCTCATATAGTTTTTTGGTGTAGGCTTGGACATTAGTGCTAGTTCTAACTGAAGAGATGGTGGCTGTGAAGCTGCTTATACCTGCCCTCAGGAGACTGTAGTCAGCTTCGGAAAAGTTTTTTGTTTGACCCTGACAAGGGATGGGGGTGGGGGGGGTGGGGGTCAGGGGAGATGGTGACTTTGAAAGTGATTACTTTATGATCAGATCTTACCAAGGAGGATGACACTGTAGGGGAGCTACAGTGGCTACTCATGTTGGTTAGTACCAGGACCAGGATATTTTCACCTCTCATGGGGGTATTAACCAGTTGATCCAATGCATTGGCATTGACAAAGTCAAAGAATCTCTTGGTATTCATGTCTGGGCTAGAATAGGTCTTCCACTCTATGGTTAGGTAGTTAAAGTCACCCAGAATCAGGGTAGAGGGTTGAATCTTGATGGATTCAAGTAAGTCCAGATAGGTGGAGTGGGCATCCTGAGTAATGGTTGGGGGTCTGTAGCTAGCTATGATTTGAATAGGTGGTTTGTCAACAGTTAACTGCACTTGGAGTGTCTCCTGTGTGTCATACTGTTTGACCAGCCTGGAGGTGTATATGCCTTTGATAAATATTGAAACTCCACCTTCTTTGAATTTGTAGCCCTCCGGTTGGGGTCTGAAAGTATGGTAGGATGAGTAACCTGGTAAGGCTGCGATGCTCTCTGCAGCTTTGGACCAGATTTCAGTGACTGCACAAATGTCAGCATCTTCCAGGGTGAGGAATGCTTGCAATAAGTGCAGTTACATGCTAAGACTCCTAGCATTAAGCAGCATGACCTTTAAATTTCATTTAGAAGAATTTTTCATGTTGGTAATTTTGTGCTCATCACTTTGCCTAAAAAAGGCACTATGGGGGAGGCAAGAGCCTTTGTCAGAAGCCTGAAGCCCAGGGGAGACAGATGAAGGCCATCTCTGGCAAAGCATCATGGTCTGTCAATCATGTCCTCCCAGTCTGTCAGTTACTGAAGCCCCTTGGATTGACACCAGAAACTAAGCCAGTTGTTAAAGTCAATAATTTTCTGTTTGTACTGAGGCATCATTCTGGGAGATGGTGGGATGCTGCTTAAGGTTAGGGACATACCTGCCTGAGACACATATTCAGTGAGCACAATCATGTCTCTCTTCATATAGTCCAGAGAGGTATGTCTCAAGTCATTCACACCAGCATGGACTATGACAGAGTCATAACAGTATCTGTTGTTAAGAGACTTGAGTGTGTGCATGATATGGTGGATTCTAGCAGCTGACAAGCAACTTACTGTAACTTTCTCCTTGTTTAGCCTGGTGAGGAGCACATCTGTGTGTCTCACGATAGGCTCCTAGGATTAGTATGTTGGGTTTGTGGCTGGGCCTTAGAGGCTGTGAGACACAGATGTGTGTACTATGTGTGGTGCTTGGTGCTGTGGGTTGTGATGTGTGTGAGTGTATTTTTGCTTCAGAGATCTCTTTTGTTTAGGTATGTTTTTGTTGAGAACCTTTGCATACATAGGAGTGTGTTGTACAGGTGTGGGTGGTGTTAGAGGTGTGGTGTTTGTCATGTTTGCACAGGCAACCTACTTAGTGCAAGATGTACTGGCTTGTGATAGAGACCAAGGATTCTAGGTTCTTAATGTAACTGCATCTCTCACATATTGTGTTCCTAGGTGGTAGTAGCAGAGCGTTGTCTGTTTACATAAGGCAGTTGCCACACTGTCTCAGGATGCTCATATCAACCAGACTAGCAGGAGAAACCACAGGAAATTGTCCATCCATGGTTGTCAGAATCTGTGGAAGAGAGATCAGGGATAGTAGAGTGGGTACTATCTGAGGAGAGTACCTATAGGCGTGAGTAGGGCTGGATAAAATCAATACAGTAGGTGCAAGGGAGGGCCTCAGTTACACAGGAGTGCTGGTAAGGGAAAAATGCAGCTGAGATACCTTGCAAAGGGTTAAAACAATGCAGTGGCATTGTGTGACATGCAACAAGCACAAACCCATTCAAGTGTGGGGTTTAAATACCACAAAAATGAAAGTAAAATAGAAACACTGGAATTGACTAATCAACCCTTGTCCCTGAGCTCTTAGTTAAACACCCTATGCCAGACCAGTTCCAACCAGTTCCCTTACTCCCACTAAGTGCAGACAGGCCCTGGCCAACACAAGATGGTGTAGCAGGAACACAGGAATCACACAAACAGATCTGGATGTAACAAAAACCTGTAACCAGACTATGCTAAAGATATTTAAACTCTATTTAGATCGATTTAGCACAGGAAAACAGAAGCACACTTAAATATAACAGTAGGAAACAAGAGCAAACTGATTTAAACAAATTAACCAATTAACCAATAAAAAAGCTCAAAACTAAGCCCTGTTCCAGCAACCTTCAATCAGACGAGTTCTAACTGCACACTCCTGCCACTAGAGTACAGGGGAACCCTCTCCAAAATAAAATGGCCTGGATTACTGCTCAAGTTATACAAATGGAGCTAGATTTAGCAAGTCTAAATCTAATCTATGCTACAGTAAACAATGTGCACCATTTCAGAAAGAAACAGTTCAGCTAAGCAGGCACAATAAGACTTCAACCAGCAATTCCCAGCTCAGAAGGGCAGAATCTACCCTCTCCTCCAACAAGAGTATTGACCACAAACCTTCTTAATGTAAAATAACTGGCCTGAATCCCAAGTGTTTAAAACAGAACTAAGGCACTTTTAGAATAACAGACACATTAAGCCTTCCACCAGCAATTCCCAACTTAGAAGGATGTAAGCAACCTCTCCTGGCAGAAGAGTGTAGACCACAAACCTTCCTAATATAATACAACTGGCCTGAAGCCCAAGTGCTTAAACCAAAAGGCTTAGATCAACAGTTACATTTTAATCAG
Source organism: Protopterus annectens (assembly GCF_019279795.1). NCBI lineage: Eukaryota > Metazoa > Chordata > Ceratodontiformes > Protopteridae > Protopterus > Protopterus annectens. The sequence continues at coordinate 926,333,198 of NC_056747.1, forward strand.
GCTACTAACAAGCAGTAATAAATGCAACAGGATAAATGCAGTGGAATACTTTTAAGAACAAGCAGCAAAAACAAAATAAAGTAATAAAGTAGGAAGAAATGCAAATTCAGTAAAAGCAGATGAATAAAGTGCAATTGTTTTCTTTCTTTAGGATAAGTGGGAAGGGAGGAAACACGATAATTCAAGGTTGAGAAACGTAGGGGGTGGGCCTTCCCAAATGATCTCTTCTCTACCCAGTAGAATGAGCTGATGTGATGGAACTGGGAGGAATTCCCAAAATGAGATTTACAGTAGGGGCAGGCAACTCAAAAGCCACCAAATTTAAGGACACAACAAACTCGGTAGTTGGGAGGGTGGAAAATGCAGCCGCAGATCAGTAATATTCATAGCAAACAGGAGGCACACAAACACTTCAGCTAAATACAGATATTTCTAAATATAAGAGCAGTGCTGTTTATCAGCTCCTCCCACTAATTAACTGAAGCTATTCACAGTTTGCAAAGGAATTCTTTGATAACTTTTTTTTAAACTGGCCCTAGCCAAGAATTCTTAAAACTCCAACAGAACAGAAAACTTAAAACAAAGCAAATGTAATTCTAGAATAAGATACAAAATAAAAGTGATCAAACCTTAAATTAAGAGCTTCAAATTAAAATAAAATGCATCCACAGATCAGCAATATTTAGAGCAAACAAGAGGCACACATACATTTCTTGCATGAAACACAGGGGGGAAGAATAATAGTGGCTAGGGACTTAAATTTACCAGAAACATACTGGAATAACATTGTTTCAACATCAGTAAGTAAATTATTCACAACATATGTTCAGGAACAACAATTGCTTCAGATTGCAAAAAACAAACAAATAAACTAAAAGGGAATGGAACATACTAGACATTGTTTGTGTTCCCAAAGAAATTACTGTTAATTCATGTCAAGTTTTACCAGCATTTATGTATGGTAAGCATAGTATTATAAATGGTAATTTCTTGCTTGATAATTCTGCCAAACTGAATTCTGTGCTGATGCACAGAAAGTTAATTACAGATTATATGGAAGAAAAACAGTTAGCATGTAAAACTAATTAGACTGATGTGTTCAGTAAAAAAAACTGCAGAAGGAATGTGGAAATATTTGAAAGAGAAATTGCTTGAGTGCAAAAAAAAATCAAAAAATGTTTACTATCAGGATCTAGGCACACAATGTCAGGAGGATATATTTCCATAAGAACAAGATATTTGATTAAGGTGAGAGAGAAAAAATATGAGAAATGGATAAAAGGTTAATCTACAGCTTTGAAAACTGAAATAAACAAGCTGGACAAACAAATTTAACATAGTGCGAGACAAGATCAAGAAAAATTTGAAGAAAATTTATATAAAGATACTGCGCATAATAGGAAACCATTTTATAAATACATAAGATGTGGCGGGAATAAAGACATACAACTTGATAAACTGTGTGTAGATTCTAAAATGTATTCCCAGACACAGCAGATTATAGATATATTTACAAAATTATGCGAAGCAGTTTGGTTCCACAAAGGGGGCAATACATTTTTCTAGTGACATCCAGGTAGCCTCAGATGCTGAAAACAAATTAGATTATATTGAAAAAGAACAATGTAGACTGGATTAAAAAACACAGGAAGGAGACACAATTAATAATAATGACCAGAGAATACTTCAGCAAGAACTTACAGTACTTATATATATATATATATATATATATATATATATATATTATTTACTAGGTTGTATAAATATGAGGAGCTTCCTCAACACTGGTGACAAGTACTCATACCTCTGTCTTTAAGGGAAAGGGGGGGTAGAACAAACACAGAATTATAAGACCCTTAGTTTACTTGCATGTTGTAGAAAAATAATGGAGCGGTAATATTGGATATGTTATTGTCAGAATTGCAAAGGCTGGGACTTGAAACTATATATCAGTATGCATATGATGAAAATAAATATATTACTACCTGTAACATGATGTTCTATAACAATATAATAACAGCTATGAATAAAAAATTGTGCTGTGATGTTATTTATACAAATTTAACTTCAACATTTGACAGAGCCATACACAAAACACTGATTAATAAATTAGAAGAACTAGGTATAGATATACTCTTGATAAGATGGATAGCTGCATGTCTTACAAATAGAACATGGCATGTATCATACAACAATCGTACATTGAAATTTTAGATAGCAGTCAAGGTGTCCCATGGGGCTCTGCCCTAGGCCCATGCATGTTTTAGACTGTATCTTTCAGATCTATCTTTTTCATCTGATGTGTTCTACAGTCTGTATGCAGATGACTTGAAATTGGGTAAACTAATTACATGTATTAAAGATAGGGCATGTCTTCAAAAGCACTTAACTAAACTGACCATTTGGGCACAGGAGAATGATATGCTAATAAATACATAAAAAACTAAGCAAATGGGATTTGGGAGAAGTAAATTGAAAGGTGAATATTTAATACAGCACACAGTGATTGAAACTGTTGATTCATTTAAGGACCTGGGTATATGGGTAGATCTAGTTTTAAGTTACTCTAATCATATCAACCAATTGGGTAATGATATTTATAGACCTAGTGGGTACATAAAAAGATTTATAAAGTCTAGGAAATTAGAAATGATGAAGTCATTGTTTGTTAGTTGCATTAGATCCAAACTTGAGTATGGAATCTCAATAGGGAAACCTTATAAGAAAACCAGCATAAATAAATTGGACAGAGTACAACAAATCTGTACCAAGAGCATCCATGGATGTGAAAATTTAAGTTATTATGGAAGACTAAAATATCTGAACTTGTGCAGTGTCTGATACAGATATTAAGAAGAGACCTTATTCAGGTATATAGGGCATTTAGAGACAACTACCTCTGGAAATGCTTGGGCTTATCAAAAAGTAGTAGTGAATCATCAGACAACCAATGTAGAAGATTCTATAGGAAAGAAAAATGTACTAAATGATTTTCTGAGAAAGTAGCTAATGCATGAAAAAGACAACCAAACTATAGTAAAGCAAGCACCAGTTTAGATATTTTAAGAACAGCTCGGGCACTTATTAATGGAACAACTGTTTTGGTATATTAGCACTCTAGAAGGGTATTAATGCCCATGCTTGAAACATTTGTATGTATGTATTAGGAGTATGGATTTAAAAAGCTTATTTTATCGCAGCTAAAGATATGGGAGAACAGACTAAACAAAAGATAATACAAAAACTAAGAAACAGGAAGCTCTTGTTTATGGATATAGAGAGTAAGACACAAGCAGTGAAAAATGTCTTCAGTCCCTTTGATTTTATATACAGGTCAGGCATATTTTTATCAATCAGAGGAAGTGTTTTGGACAATAATTAATAAAGAGTTGAAGGAATTTATCTGGGAGGGGAAGAGGGCAAGAGTTAAGTGGAATAAGTTAATCCTTCCAATTGAACAAGGTGGTTTAGGATTACCTGATTTGAATGGATATTTTACAGCTACACAGTTAGGGCTCATAACACAAGCAGGAGGTTATAATTTAAAATGGAAAGGGATGATAAAGTGGGGGTTCAAGAAATAGATAGTGGAATTTTGCATGCAGATCCTTAAGGAGAATAATAACAATAATAATTATATTCATAAAGTAGCAGAAATTATTCTAGGAAATAAGCCAGCACAAAAATGGAGAAAGGAGATTTTGCCAAAATGTATGACAACAAGTAAGGGTACAGAAAATAGGCAAGAGGCGGCTGGAATTTACTAGAGAAAACTGACAAAGAAACCAAGGTATTGAGACCAAATAAGTAGTGAGGAAAGGTAATAGAGTGGGATGAAACCAAGAAGATATTTGGGCTGCTGGACTCAGACTGTCTTCCCTACCAAGGATTGATATCATAGTATAAGCAAAGTGAAGGGGATAAGGAATCTTAAGTGAAAGACCAGATCTGGTGGAGCTTTTTGTCAGTCTATAACAGAAGCTGCTGTTAAGAAGGGATAATTAGTGGGCTATAAAAATATTGCAAGATAACTTTATGAAAGATTGGGAAGAGAGAGAGACTGGAAAAGCAATTTACAAGAGAACAATGGGAGGACATATGTATAATTCCCAAGTACGCAACAAAGTCCAGAAGGTTTAGGATCTTTGGTTGTAAGTGTTGGTATAGGTAGTTTTATTCCTCAAGCAGGCCTCAAAGAATTTTTCCTCAAGTAGATAGATAATGTTGAAGGTATGATGGAGAAGAAACAGGTAACTAGGAACATAGTTTACATTTGTTGTGGGAGTGTAATGAGTTGGCAAGTATTAAACATTTCCTACAGAATAGCCTTGTCAGGAATATTGGGTAAGCAAATGGCAGTAACTAAGGATATGATTTTCTGAGCTGGGACACAGGAACTGAATGCCTAGAGATAGCGAGGTCTTAATAAGTTTAATTCTGTTGGCTGCCAAAACAAATTACCAGAAAATAGAAATCAAAGTCTAAACCAAATACATTTATTGGCCTGAAATTGTCCATTAAAATGACTTCAAATGTAAAAGTCATGGGCAATCAGAATCGCCATATAGCTGAAACACGTGAAGTTCATAAGGGTCATTTGCATATATCCCATGTGCCTCTGTTACAGGAGGTTTGGGAGGTCACTCATTGGAAGTTCTAGCTTGGCTGGAGTTTTTATTTATTTTTTTCTGACTGGTTTTTCAGTGTGACCTTCTAACTCTTTTTTTAATGATTGAATATTACAAAAAAGATAAAGGAAATGGAAGATAGATATTTAGAAAAGCAAAGGAACAAATCACTTAGAACTAAATGGAAATTATTGGAGAAATACATGCATAATAATGTTCAGGAAGAGGATAAATGTGGTTAAAGGAAAGGCAGGAATTCAATAAATTATGTAATGTTGGAATTATGGTAATTACAAAGAAAGAAAACATATGTGATGTATAATGTATATAAATGGAAAAATTATAATATAGTTAAGTGATCATTTTAAAAAGGTGCTAAAAATGAATACATACATGGACTAATGCAAGATAGCAAATTATCATTCATTGGGCACAAATGAACAAAAAACAAAACAAAAAAAGCTTGGCAATAAGCAGATCTTTACCCTGAGAGTAACTTTGAGAGTTATTATATATTAAGAAACTGCAAAAGGAAAGGAAAAAGGGAAAGAGATAATTAACGTCACACTTTACAACTAATTGAAAAACATAATGATTCTAGGAATCCAGTCCCACTGTTTATTTTTTATTTATTTGTTAGCCAATAAATCCACTGAGAATAAACCTCTTTACATGAGCAACTGAGAAGCATTCACAATAATATTGATGGCCTCAGGATCAAACAGAGATTGAAGGAATCAAACCCTAGACTGCAGCATAACAGGCTTTTCAAGGCACATGCTTAATCCTGTAAAATAAAATAAATAAATAGATAGATAGATAAATAGATTGTTAGATAGACAGAAACATACAATCAACTTCTATGTACCCTTTGGTGTTAGACTGAGGTGAAAGTGAAAAAAACAAATCTCCAATCTGATATATTTCAAACAGCTGCTGTCATGCACAAACATATGCTTCCTCACCCCTTCTGCCAAAAGACAACCAATGTCTGTGTGCCCTTCTGATGTTAGACTGCTATGAATGACCTTAGTAATATATTTTAACTTTTTGTTCTCATACAGATAGATAGATCTATCTATATGCATACACATAGCATGCTTGTTTAGCCCTACCCCCAAAAGATAGTCACCCGCTTACATGTTGGATGTTTGATGGTGACGAAAGTGAAAAAAAAATAAATAACAGTCATGTATTCCAGCTCATTGCTCCTAGATGGTATAGTGCCCCAGGAAAGATATGGTGACCTTCTATGCATATCATCGAGGTTTTGATTGTGAGGAAAGTAAATGAAATAATGAGTACACTGTCCTCAATCCCTTCTCAATGTCTCATGATCTTCTGTGCATGTCTAAAGTTTAGTTGGGAGAAAAATAAAAGACATATTGCCTTCACTGTCTCCAACCCCCACACAAGCTATAGTGACTTTTTGTGCACACCTCAAGTATGATTTTGAGGAAATGTAAAGAAATATTGATTGCAGTGTGCCAGCCTCCACACAAGATATAGTGACTTCTTTGCACATCTCTGTGGTTTGATTGTGAGGAAAATGAAAAAAAAAAAGATTACCATACTAACACCAGTCCTCATAAAAGCTAAAGCATTCTGTGCGTACCTCTGAGCAGGGTTGGTTTTAGAATAGATCAGGGTCCAGGGCACTGGCCACTATTAAGCTTGTATTAAAATCAATTTACAGATGCTGGGCTATGGTGGTCACTGAACCTCTACAGTCTAGATGTTCTGTGATGCATTTTTAAACACCTTTATTAAATTGTCACTTGTGACATAGGCAGACATACATTTATATAAAAGTAATCAAACCATATTAACAAGTTCACATTTACAAATGTTATACATCATATATATTTTTATATAGTCTATATGCATTATATTGCATAAATTATTCAATTCCTGCCTTCTGGTAAACCTCTTTCCTCCTCCAAAACATTCTTCTGCATGTATTGTTCCCACAGTTTCCATTTCTTTTGATCTACTTCCTGTTCTCTTGTATCGGTTATGATATTCACTACTTGAAGTATAGTTGGTTTAGATTTTGATTTCCATTTTCTAGTAACTGATTTTTTTGGTAGCTACCACAACTAAACTTAAAAAGACCTTACTATCCATAGGCAATTAAGATACTGTACCTCAACTCAAAAAAAAAAATCCTTAGTTGCACTTATTTGCTCGCCCAGTATTCCTGACAGAATACTCTGTATGGAAATTTTAAGTTCTGCCATATATCGTATGCTTTATTTTGAAAGACAGTGACTTATTATAAGTGCTCTTTACTTATACCCAGAAGAGTTATACATGTGCCCGCCAGTATTGCGTGAATCCACAGATGCAAATCGGAGATAGTATTTTTACACATACACAAACACACACACACACACACACACACACACACACACACACACACACACACACACACACACACACACACACAGAGGCATAAACTATGGTAATGATAATTTTACATTGATTTCAGCAACTACAATATATGTGACACTCCTCTGCCAAGCCAGGTCAGTCACCGTTCAACAGTAATCAGACAACAGCAGAGGTAAGTCACTTTTATCAACAGATGACCTCCATATCCATCAATTAAAGCCAATTTACTGACTGTGTACACTTCCAATGTCTAATTATGATAAAAATATGGCCATTGTAAAGTATTCCAACTTGCTTTACACAAATGTACAAAAGTCCTACAATGACAGCAGGGTTAAGGTCAAGACATCTTCATCCACAGGCAGCCTCCATACCTAGCTATTATCACACTGCTGTGTACACCTTCAAATGTCTGATTAGGATAATAATAATAATAATAATAATAATAATAATAATAATAATAATAATAATAATAATAACCACACTGTCCATTTTTAAAAGTTATATTTATAATAAGTTTACTATGTTGTATCTTACTTAGTCACTGTGAGCTGGGAAGTGGGTGAGTGACTCATAAGCAAGCTAAAAAAGTCAAAAATATCTCCTCACCATCTGCAGTGACTCCACACAGATCCCAGGCTTTCCATGAGCTGAGATGTGAGACCTGCCCTCTCTCTTCTGTAGATATTGAGACCTTGGATAAAAAGTTTGATCTCTTAATGCTCAAGATTCAAAAAAAATTAATAAGGCTCTGATCAATCACATAACCAGAAGTGATTATAATATGAAGGATATGGAAGGAGCACTATCAGATCACTCTGATCAATTCAGCAATATATTCACAGATATAACTACACATAAACGCTGGATGGAGCACATGTAATCCAGGCTTGAATATGCTGAAACCAAACTAGAATTTTGATTCTTGGATATCTTGGAGTTAATGGATTCAACTGACTGTAACAGAATCATGCAGCGCCATCTTGTTGAATGGACTGGGATCCAGGCTTTGGAGATGCACATTGAGAGACAGCTCACTGGGTCTTCATCTCATCAAGACTGAGAAGTATTAAAAGTGGACAAAACTGGTATAATTTGCCACTTTTTCACTCAAAAAGCAGATCCTGTCTCATCTTTGGTTACCAGACGAGTGGTCAATTGCCATAAGCAGAGAATTTATGTGAAAAATGATTATGCCCCAGAAAACCAGTCAAAACACATCATTCCATCCTGAAATCAAGATCTGTCATCTTGGTAAGTGGAAATTTTGGCTGCATTATCCAGCCAATTTGAAGGTATGGCTTTCACATGGCCTGTATATCTTCCATACTCCTGAAGAGGTAAGAAATAAGTTTAGTCAATCATCCACAGATAAGCCAAAGTTGCCTACAAGTACTTTAGTTAAGCTTGCTACTTTCCAACCACATTTTATTTTTTTCTCCATGATACCTGTTTCAAAATCATGGGAACTATTCCCCTCTTTAAAAGGAGGATTTTTATGAGATAGCAGTGTGAGATCAGATGATATGTCTATCACTGAGGAAAGCTAGTATTCGGCTATGCTTGCAGTGAAGGGATAGGTATTTGTAATTTGGTATTGCATGCCTTATGCGGCTCCTCTGAACATTAAACAGTGTGTCTTCAAGGAGAGTTTTTGATCTCTTGGATAGTTTTCTTTAACTCTGTTGTTTCTAACCACATCCACATAAGGCATAATATGGGTTACTTAGATTGCCACCCAATGGAGTGCAGCAATGGATTGGTTGCTAGATCTCAAGCCTGCAATTTAGTTGTAAGAATTTATTTTTTGAGGAATTTTAAGTATTTATTGTAAAGTAGCACTCTAATGTGATTTGTATTAGGTGAACGTCACCTATAAGCCAGTTATCTTAATTTTGTGCTTATTCAAATGGTATGTTGTTTAATTCACAGAGTTGGGTAAGCAAGAGGTCAACAAACATTGACAGGTTATCAAAGCGGGAGGACAGGATGCAGTAATAGTAGTACTTACAAAGTGCTGTAGCAGGTGGACACTATACAAGCTGACAATTGTCCCAAATGATCGGAGGGTGCTCAGCATTGTATCACTGTTTCTTCCACTGTAAACAGTTATGTACTTGAGAGAGTTTCTATGTTTTTTTTCTACTGTTTGAAATATATTTTAATTTTGTAATGATTTGGCTGGCTGGGAGGTTTGAGTGTCTTTAATGTATAGCATACTTATCTTTATGGGATATCTTCCTTTTGTACATAATATTCTTGGTAAATGAATGTGGGAGTGAAACCACTGAAAATGTTAGGTATTTTCAGAGGCTGGGAACTATTTTAAAATGGGATTGCTTTTTATATTTTCGTGGAATGTTAACAGCATCTCCATTCCAGTGAAACCTACAAGGGTGTTTGGCCTATTAAGGAAGTATCAACCCAATATTGTGCTCCTGGAGGAGATTCTCTTAGATCAGTCTGATCAATGAAAAATTTTAGAGGAATATTCAGTGGAAGGATTTTCATTGATTCCACATGGTAGGAGAACTATGGTTCCTGTGACACAGCACATGCCTTTTGAGCTTTTGGCCCAGATGATGGAAAAGGAGAGTAGATTCTCTGGCATTAAAGATTTATCTACTTGGGAAACTTGTTACATTTTGCTTAATTTACCTCGCCCTTGCTACCCATAAAAATAATATAGCAAGAATAGTGATGGAGTGGATTTACTTTCAGGAGGGCATGGTATGCTGAGAACAGTGCATGGACTGTTAATGAAATCGGTTCTGGTCCTCATTTTTATCAGTTGCTGGCCCTGGCAAATCCTTGGATAGTCATTTCAGCATGTTGGGTCTGTCAGATGCTCATGCAATTTTGCAGCTTCCTAACTCCTTATGCATGTGGATGTCAAATAGATTTGGCTCTTTTTCTAAAATTCTTGTCTCACTGGAGCATTTCTAAAATTCTAGTTTCATTGGAGCATGCTCATTATATTACACAACTTGAGTACAGCCCCTTAGTATTCTTAGATCATACATCCCTCTGACACTTTACTGGTTTAGACATGTTAAAGGAACACTAGAAACATAATTTTTGCAGACAAATAGACCCATTAACCTTGAATTTAATATTAATAGAAATATTAGTTATGGTCACACTGCAGAATGTTGGAATCTGGCCCGTGCCTTAAGGTAGTTCATAGATGTCAAAGTAAAACTTGCTCACACAAAACTGAGAGAATCTCAAGAGGCAACTCCTGGAGGTAAAGTCCATGGCAATGCTTATGAATGGCAATTAGGATAAGGATTTGCTTGCCTCATTACAAAATAGCCCTATTCAGTCCCTAGATTTTAAAATATGTCCAAAACAATATGGCTTGCAACTAAAATTATTTGATGCCTCCCCTTCTCTTTAAAATATTTGTCTCTAAGGCCAAATATAGTGTCAGTACCTCATATAGGTATCTCTATGATTATTTAGTAAATGAAGTTAAGAAGTTCCCTTACTACCTGGTTATTAGATACTTGTTTAGCTTATCACAGTAAGGGCTGAACTAGCAAAGCATATAAGATACCCATGAGTCAGAAACAGCATGTAAATGAAAAAGTTAGGTCGGTGTAAGAAAGACAGCTGGTGGCCCCAAACCCTCCAGTAAAATGGAGAAATATTCTGCAAATACCCAGATATGCTATTTGTGCTAGGAAGTACCAATTCTTTGGCTTGCAACACCAGTTTAAATATATTTACTTGCCACTGAGGTTATCAGTAATATCACTGAGGGCTAGAACTCCCTCAGCTATTAACTTACAACCAGTTAACCATGGTCCATAAGCTACTGCACTGCCAAATACAACTCCTGCCCGATCACACATTATACAGCCCTACTGCAACAAATTTCCTCTCGACTCAGCTAATAAATCACTCCTATAAATCATCAAATCCACTAACTCTGCCAGTGATTGTGTTTACTCCTCATTTGTTGCAAAAACCTGGAATGCTCTTCCTCCTGACATTAAAAACACTCCTTATCACTACATAAAAAAACTTCTCAAAAATCACTTAGCTATCATGTGGTTATGCCCATGTAACAGCCCAGGCTAACAAATCCCTCTCTTTTCCACTCTGCTCTCTCCCAAATAACTAATAGGAATATCAGTAGGTCACATCATTAGTTCTAACTCTAACCATAGTGCACATTAGTATAATTACTACCTAGAAATGCTTCGACTTGAAATGTTCCCTGTGTTCTAAACACTATATTTGTATTGCAATTTTGTATCTGTAAGTTTCAAATATTGTATTTTCTATGCTGAGAGTTTCATCTGTAACTGTATGCACTAATTTCTGTTACTGTATATATATTGTAGCAAACGTATGTCATGTATGTTATTGTATTACAAGTTTTGTTCGGTGTGGAGCTTTTCTCCTTGGGCCTCTGCTGAAAATGGGTATTAGCCCAGTCAGGCTTTCCTGGTAAACAAATGTAAAATAAAAATGTTAGAAAAATGTGTATTTGAATATATGAGAAATGCTAGTTTAAAAGCAAAGTAGTATATAATGCATTTTATTCTATTAATCATATAATAGTAAGGATTAATTAATGTGTAAATGTAAGTAGTTTTGAAACTGCAGTGTGGCTTGAAGCAAAGCTGACCTTCGACCCTGGCAGATGCAAGCTTAGCAAGTTTTAATGTTTATGCTTTTCACAAGTGATTATCTGCTGGGTCAGGAAATTAAATGTGCGAAATAATGAAATCTTCTGCACTTTCCTGTTGGAATGATTTGGCCTTGTATATGTGTTATTGAGATAAGCACGCAGCTGGTAGGAAAGTGTAACAGAGAACAAAGAAGATTATTAAAAGACTGAATCTGCTATTGTATTCGAACTGATATGAAACCTTGAAGAAGTAACTTTACAGAAAGATATTATGTCTGACCAGCTGGATAGCAAGGCCGTATTGTATCTAGAGGAAAAGTTTTTTTAAATATACAGCATCAACAGTTTTATGAATAGAAGACTGTAAGCTAAAGTGATGTAGATGCCCTGTGACATATCACGTCAGTAAGGTGGGCATAGCTTACATGTTAAACCTATATAAAATTGTGTGCTTCCTGTTTCATGTCAGACAAAATTCTGTACTTGTACGTTTTTTGCCTCCTGGTGTACACTAGTAAACTTTTTAACCTGAACCTCCTGTGTATTGAAATCTTTATTATTTAACAGTTTGGTCCTTCGGACCAGAATTCCCTTGGTAAGCCACAGATCAGAGCGTATCGGTGGTCAAATACTGTGCAGGAGAAGTTACCGAAATGGTTCTTCGTGAGTGAAAAGACCTCCGACTGAATTGTCGTGTAAAGAGGCTGGCCACTTTCTGATCTGTGGCCGAAAAGTGGAACTTGGACTTTCACAATACTGGAGGCTCCGGTAGGAAGAATTTGCCTTTTTTCTGTTTTAGATCAGGGACTAGGTTACAGTATATTGTTGTCAAGATTTGTTTTGCAGATCAGGGACAAAAGGAAGTACTGTATATTTGGTCATAGATCAGGGTAACAGAATAAGGTAGGCAGTTATTCTAGATAAACTGTGAATAGGAACTGAGAACTTGATATCACGTGATAAAAAGGGTTACGTAACATTTTTTTTGCCATGGGAAATCAGTGCACTAAAACATCGTGAGATCCGCCCCTAACCGAAGACGCAAAATACATGCAATTACAACGTTCTGATAACGTTAGGTATTATACGAAATGGGTTAATAAATATAAATTTGATGGTAAACTAGATAAAACTTCACTAGTTAAACTCCTTAAACAGCTTAAATCTGATGCGGAAGGTCACGCAAAAAAACAACGCCAATTAGGCATTCCTCAGGCACATAGGTGGATTGAGGAAGCAAATCGTAGAGAGCAGAAGCTGAAAAATTCAAAAACATTATTTCTAGACAAAGAGGATAATAACTTGGTAATAGCAACAGCTCCCCTTCCTCCCTTGCCCCCTCCCTTACCTTTTTCAGGATATGAAGCGAGTGGACAGGCTGGTCCGCCTCTGCGTTATCCTGAAGTTTCTGCAAGACCACAACCATTTGTTAGAGATCCTATTGAAACTAGGTCCCGAACACGTAAAACACATAGGGACACAGAATTATATCAAATAGAGAGATATGCCCACTTATAGAAGTTCCAAATCCTCAGGCAGGACAGGAAGGGCAGGACCCAACACTCTTAGTATACAGGCCATGGACACCGGAGGATATCCGGAAGGCTACTGATGGAATTCCCCATCCGAAAGTTAATTTTATGAAATTTTTAGAAGATTTACAAGGCATGAGATTGAGTTACCACTTGAATGGGGAAGAAGTAGAAAAAGTAGTAAGACAAATTATAGGTCCAGATTGGCACATGATTTGTGGCACCTGGAATCCTCATAATGCAGAGCTTAAACCCCTCCCACATAGTGATGCAGAGTTAGACAACAGAGTGAAATGTCTGACAGACCGAATCTCTGAGAAATGGAAACCTAGAGCAGTCTGGACTTGCATTAATCAATGCATACAACAGGAAAATGAGATGATAGATGGGTATTATGCTAGATTATTAGAATGTTTTAATAATCATAACGGTATGTCAGTTCCTGAGAACCAAACTAATGATTCCCCATATGAACAACAATTAAAAAATGCATTTTTGAAAGGTTGCATTGCACCTATTAGTAGCTTCATTATGAAGCATATAATAGACCATGGAACAGGGAGGCTACAAGCCTTACTTGAATACGCTAGACATGCTGAAAGACATTTTTT